>NC_000074.6:103107747-103295247 GCF_000001635.26 Mus musculus
TGGTTCTTCAACAGTAACCTCATCTCCAGCAGCATTAATATCACCGGACTGTTATAAATACCAATGTCTGGGTCTCTCCTCCTCTTCTTACCAAACCACCTGGAAGCCATAACTTTGGGTATAGATTCTGATAATCTTTGGGTTAGCAAGACTTCCAAATGCCTGCAATTCCTATTTTGTCTTGAAAGACAACTATTGCTCTAGGTCAGTATAGTAAACCAGCACATCAGGGGTATGTGTCCTGTGCAGGTCAGAGTGCAGCCTTTCCCCTTTTGAATGTGCAGCCATGGGCATGCTCCTTGTCTTCTTATACAAGAAAGGGATGATGTCAAGAAAGGCTAACTGCCCAGAGGATGGTAAATACATATACGTAACATTAATGTTACATTTTGCACAAAGTAAAGCCATTTGTTAAGTGGACGTTTGTCATTATAAATTGAGTGTTCCTTATCTAAAATGTGCAGGAGCGGAAGTATTTTAGACTCTGAAAATCATTGGCTTTGTATACACATAATGAGATATAGGGATGGAATGTAAATTTAATCATGAAATGCATCTATGTTTCATACATAGCTCATATCTACAATATCAAGGTGACTGTATACAATATTTTTAATGCATCCATACTTTGAGTACGGCCTCTACCAGAAGGCCAGGTGGGGAATTTTCTATTTTTCATATCAACATGTAAAAGGTTTATGGGTCGGAAGATTTAAGATTAAGATGTGTGTTGCATTTTCTGCAGAAGAAAAATACTAAATATTGATCCCTCAGTGCCACCAGCTCCTAGGGCAAGGATGTCTGTGTCCATTTATGTGCAGAGGAGGGTGATGATCAAAGACTCAACAACTGTAGATGTTCATGCAAGGGCTTAGATTTTAAAGCTAAGTGTTTGACTGGAAATGCCATGATGCCTTTTATTTATTTCTGTTTTCACTAGAATGCCAGACATACAGTGTTTACTGTATGTCTCTCCTCACAAACCTTCATTTGCTTCTGAATCAGAATAGGAATTTTAAAAGTCAACTCTCAATATCGCCTCCGGGCTTCAAAAAATATTCCACGATTCCATCCACATGGTGATCCCATTGTGAGAATGGAGAAGGGCTCCTGACAGTCATTATACTTGGAACTGGTGGCTCTTCCTTTTATAGCCACCCATTCACAGTTCCAGTCAGGAAGCCACGACGGTGTCTTCTACACTCCATGCAATTCATCAAGAATCAGGAATCCTTCTATTTCATTTATCATGGAGGAGGTCAGATATGAAGCAAACCACCATCTCTAAACCCTGTCAGATCCCCATGATTCTAAGAAAAAGTATTCTCAGTCTTGGGAAGTGCCATTCAAAAAGTATTTTCAAGAATAATCTGGGACAGTGAAAAGCACTCTGTATACTTCTTTATACAAGGTTTATTAAAGCTGAGAGGACGATTCTTCATCTCTGATAGACAGGGTAGTTCTGCATTTTGTATAAATCCCTGTGAGCATTGGAATACTCGCTCCCTTGTGGTTACTATTATAAGTTGAAAGCATTTAACCTTTGGAAACCTACATACCTTAGCACACTCTGTGGTGTTCCTTTCCTCCACTATTCTCATAGAGACCACACATATAATTTTGCATTAATCAGTACCTGTCATTTCTCACCATCTCTACAATTATCAGTGCCAAGATTGGTATCTTACTGAATTTCCCTCTATATTCCAAAAAGTACTCTGTAGACTAAGGTGACAATGTAATTTTCCCTAGTTGTATGTATTTTACAATACCAGCTGTTGCATATATATTGTTAAACTTTACTATATTTATTCATTACACTCCACTTTGTGAATAGACTGCAATTTACATACCTTTTTCTATGATCAGCAGGTCTCCTTAGCCCACACTCATTCCCATGGCGAACACTACATATGGATGCTTTGATTTCCTGCCTGTAGATTCTCAGAAGTCAGACTGCCATACAAAAAGAAAATCGTTTGAAAGTTTAATTACTGCTGGCAGATTGCTTTCCAACTGGGTGGTAGCTCTTTACATTTCTTTTACATAAAGTAAACTTTGTCTATATCAAACAGCTACTAAATTGGATGTTTGAGTCTGATGGATATAAAATGATAATTTATTGTCATCAAATTTGCATTTCATTCACTACTACTAAATTTGAGCATTTTAAAGTATATTTGTCATCCATTTTTATTTACTCTGTGTTAGTTGTATTTTGTATCCCTTAGCAATATATTAGGCAATTTACCTTTTGCTCATTAATGTGGTCTATGAACATACCACTCTAACAATGTACAATCTCATCTCCTTAACATGTGTAGTTATTAGTATAACATAGACATGAATGTCTTCTTCTTGTGATTCAGCTTTTTATTTTTCTCATATCTCAAATATCATTGGGCTGGTTTTTCTGGTATTTTCTTTTGATTTCTGTATATACACATCAATATCACATATTGCCTATAATTTTTATTTCTAGTGTTGATTAGAAATGCTTCCTGGAACACACAGGCAATGCCAGCACTTGAGAAGACTGAATGTAGGGAGATCTTGGGTTAACAGCCTAGGCTATGTAGTAAGTCAGTGCCTTTAACAAAGTAACTTACAAATGAAAAAATTGAGGAAGGAATGGCTTTTCTTCTTAAAGATAGTAGGGAATTTTCTACAGTCTCTGGCATGATTTTTCTTGCCTTAAACACATCAATTAGAAATGCTTTCCCTGAATAAACTTTGGTTTTGTTTGAATTTCAAAATTAGAAAAGAGTAATAATATTTGATTGGATAGATGGCTCACAATCTAAGAGCACAGAACATTCAACTCTTGTAGAAACTCTGAGTTTGGTTCCCAGGATCTAAGCTAGCTCATGACACCAGTAACTTCAGCTCCGTGGGACCTAACATTTCTGGCCTTCTTGGCCACCTGTATTCACCTGCACACACACACACAGAGGCATGCATTTACACACTTGCACATACACACTTAATAATAAAATAAGCCATTAAAATAACAATATAACAATTGTATCCAGAAAAAATTGTTTCTTCTATTTTAGTTTCAAATTAGTAAAGGCTGTCTTTTATTTACCTTTTCACAAGATCTTAATCAATGATTCATTTTCTTATTCCTCCTTTCTAAACTGTAACTTCTTTCTTTCTTTCTACTATGCCCATCCTCTGTGTGTTTGTGCCTGTGTTCAGTGTCATTTTAAGCAAACATTCTTTATTACATGTATTTTATTCTATTCCAATTATTAGCAGATATATTTTCAGAGTTCAGGGATGTAATAGAGTAGAGTCCATTAATTTTAGCTATAGCATAGTAATTTGTTGAAGGCTATTCTTACAGGTCTAGACAGGAGCATTGTGCAGGATCCAGGGACCAGCTAACCAGCCATCAACAGAATGAGCAAAAAGAATCTGGCACACCAGGTTACACTATCCACAGTCAGAGGACAACCTGGAGTATTTTCAATATCCAAAAGGTGTCTTCTATGGTAGATGGGGGTTTGGTACCCAGATTGCTTCTCAAGTTAGAGTAGATTATATAACCAGAAAATGAAAAAAAATCTACAGACAATGACAAATTTGTTTTATTTCTTAGTCTTTCTCAATCATTTGCAATATAAAAACCCCACGTTTCAATCAATATGGACAGGGAATGAGGCTGCAAAAAAATTCTGCTAGGGACACTATTTTAAAACAAAAAGTGTCAAATAAGCTCGCCATTTCTCTATGCCCTTCAAATCCGTGCCACCAGCTCCTCAGGTGCTGCCATTTCTTTTGCTCTGATATGGATATGGAAAGAACTTTGAGGCAGCTTGAAGTTGCCTCTCTGCCCTTCCAAATTCACTTGAAGTATATGCAAATGTCTATGTAGTAGAACACATTTGGGGCACTCATATCTTTAATTCGACATTTATCTCTCCCATCTAAAGTGTATGCTTAAGATCAGGATCTTACATGACTTGTCTATGGAAACAAAAGGAGACTATTTTAACTACCCTAGCTACCTATTTAACCATCCTATACATAAGATGCTTCTGACACACAGGCCTTACAAATACAGAAGTGGCATAGCCACAGGCACTGTTAGCACTAAATGCATTGAATGGCAAAGCATAGGAACATCTTCTAATAATAAAGAGTAAAAGATAAAGACTCTTAACCAAGCATGATAAGATCAGGACTCCCATCTTGGAGAATACCAGGTTCCCTTCTTATGCTTCTCAGTAGATATTTCTTAAAATTGAATTCAAGGTGAAGTGGGGACAAGGTTTGCTTTGGAGAAAATTCTTAAACCTGTACAGAGTATCTGGGAACAGAAAGAGAGGCACACAAAGAATTAACTGAAATCTCTTATGGGGTCTGATAGTCTGCCGAGGAAGGAAACTGTAATGGTCAATGGGACTGCCACTTCATTTCTTGTAGAACCAACTTCCTCCTTCTAGACTCCTGTGAAGCATTTAATTAGATCCAATCACACTAAAGTGCTAGAGTTGAGATTCTCTGTATCACGTCTCCATTTGCTTGCTGGTCTAAAGACACCATGGGTTTTATTTAGTCGATGTCTAACTAGAAACTGCACATTTCAGAAAAGATAAAAAATAATGATCATCTAATTCCCCATCTTCCACAGAGCCACTTAACTTCAAGTGCTCAGTGCTAATCAATAAAAGCCTTTCATCACAAAACCCAATAAGCAAGATCAAATTCAAGGGAAACGCTCAAAAGAGAGCAATGGTTGGAACCCAAACCATTTTGTAAGGTCAGATTCCCATTTCACATGAAGTTAATTCCCACTTGTGGCCCAAAGCCATTCTACCTCCAGCTTCTCTGATCTTCAACCTTCAAAAGCTGAGTTCACGGAGCCTGCTGAGAGCATAGTGGCTACTATGATCAGTATCCCGTGCAAACACCAGATTTGAATTAGTACCAGATACGCTGAGTTAGCCAGCTTGGCATCCCAGTCAAGGGCTACATATAATCTCGTACAATCAGCAGGCCTTGACTCCAAGACAAAAATCAAAAACCTTTTGCCCCTTCTCTTCATACTCTCGCTTCTTCCTGTTGTTTTTTCTTTTTTTCTTTCTTTCTTCTTTTAAAAAATTTTTATTGTTTAATTTATTTATTCACATTTCAAATGTTACCCCCTTCCCTGTTTCTTCTCCAAAATCCCCCTCTCCTGCCCCTTCCACCCAGCTTCTATGAGGGTTCTCCCCCACCCACCTACTCCTGCCTCCCTGCCCTAGAAATCCCCTGTGCTGGAGCCTTCACAGGACCAAGGGCCTCCACTCCCAGTGATGACAGATAAGGCCATCCCCTGCTACTTAGGCAGCTGGAGCCATGGGTCCCTCCATGTGTATTCTTTGGATGGTAGTTTACTCCCTTGGAGCTCTGGGAGATGATTCCTCTTTTTCTTCCTTCCTTCCTTCCTTTCTTTCTTTCTTCCTTCCTTCCTTCCTTCCTTCCTTCCTTCCTTCCTTCCTTTCTTTCTTTCTTTCTTTCTTTCTTTCCTTTCTTCCTTCCTTCCTTCCTTCCTTCCTTCCTTCCTTCCTTTCTTTCTTCTTCTTCTTCTCCTTCTCATCCTCCTCCTCCTCCTTTTTCTGAGACAGGGTTTCTCTGTGTAGCCCTCGCTGTCCTGGAACTCACTCTGTAGACTAGGCTGGCCTCAAACTCAAAAATCTGCTGCCTCTGCCTCCCAAGTGCTGGATAAAGGCATGCACCACCACTGCCCAGCCACCTTCTTGTCTTGATAACATAATTTAACATACATGATAGGTAGTCATCAGATATTCATACAAACAAGCTAGAGATTGCAAAATGTCATGCTGGACTCTATAAGGATGTGAGTTAGATATTTACTGACTGTGATGCCTCTTTTTTCCTAAGAAAGATAATAAATGCCTCGTGGAGAGGAACACAGAAGTGGCAATGCTGTGATGGTTTGGTTTGAGTAGAATCTCAGTTCAGAAATCTGGTGAACTTGGACTTTGGCTCTAAATTCCGATAGACCTTTCCCATCAAGACCAAACTTAGCTTGTAAATTAATGCATAAGAAAACTCTCTCTCTCTCTCTCTCTCTCTCTCTCTCTCTCTCTCTCTCTCTCTCTCTCTGTGTGTGTGTGTGTGTGTATCTTTTGTATGCATGTCTGTGTGTGTGTGAGAGAGAGAGTATATGACAGTGATAGACAGACAGACAGACACAGCTACAGATATGGATACAAACCAATTGTAAGTCAAATTGGACATAGAGTTTGACGAACAAAAAAGTGTATCATTTCTTGAAGCATATATAAAATGTCAATCATTGTTAGAGTTTCTCTTTTTTTAATTGGCATTTTATTTAATAGGTACTAACAAGAGATGTATGGCATTAGACTTTCAGTAAAAATATGGACAGGGAGAAAACTAAAACAGTCAGTGTGGTGCCAATTTATGGTCCTCGGTCACTGGTGACAGAAGGCTTGCATTTTATTAGGAGAAATAGAATAGAAGGTAAGTTTTAAAAGTATTTGTTCCCTCAGAAAGAAGGAATGGGTTACTGAGAATTATAATATTAAAAGATTGAAAATTAGACTTGTTCTTCATCTGTTTAGAATGGTTTTGTTACTCAAATAAGGCCTAGAAATTGAAGAAGGAAAAATAAACTCTTCCAGGCTTGATGAAATGGGTATGGGATCTTGGTTCCTTAGGAAGATAAGGCAAACGTGTCATAAGTTCAAGGCCTGCCTGTGCTATTGAGCTAGTTCCAGTCTAGCCCTAGACAATTTAGTAACACCATCTCTCAAAATTAAAAGTTTAGAGAAGTTGCTCAGTAAAAGCATTTGCTTGTCATCATAAGACTCTAGGTGTAGTCCAAGGAGAGAGAGAGAGAGAGAGAGAGAGAGAGAGAGAGAGAGAGAGAGAGAGAGAGAGAGAGAGAGAGAGAGAGAGAGGAGAGAGAGAAAGAGAGAGAGAGAGAGAGAGAGAGAGAGAGAGAGAGAGAGAGAGAGAGAGAGAGAGAGAGAGAAACAAGAGCCCTCTCACCACAGTCTCTGCCTGTTCATGAGGAAGGACAAAGCTGAGGACAGTGTTGGACTTGCCCCATTCAATCTGTAGAGAGGGGATGCCTCAGACCTTGCCAGTGGTGTTGTGAGCCATACCTCTGTGTCCCTCAGATGTCCAAAGTAGCCTGACTCAAATACAACGAGAATTTTGTAGTTAACTTGCAATGGTTCCTTGACTTCTCTTCAAGTATGTATCTACAAATGAAGTAAACATTTTCCACCAAACTGGCATCTTATAAAGCGAAGTCTGGGAAATCACCTGCAAAGATCAGGCCTCCTTACTCTAACCACGAAATTTACAAGAGTAAGATGTGACATTTTTTTTCTTTTTTGTATTTTAAATTAGCATACACAGTATTGGACATCCACATGGCACTTTCAGACAGTTGTTGTTGATGGTCCTCCATCCTTCTCCTTCTCCTTCTCCTTCTCCTTCTCCTTCTCCTTCTCCTTCTCCTTCTCCTTCTCCTTCTCCTTCTCCTTCTCCTTCTCCTTCTCCTTCTCCTTCTCCTTCTCCTTCTCCTTCTCCTTCTCCTTCTCCTTCTCCTTCCTTCTCCTTCTCCTTCTCCTTCTCCTTCTCCTTCTCCTTCTCCTTCTCCTTCTCCTTCTCCGCCACCTCCTCCTCCTCCTCCTCCTCCCCCTTCCCCTTCCTCCCCTTCCCCTTCCCCTTTCCTCTTCCCCTTCCCTTTCCCCTTCCTTCCCCTTCCCCTTTCCCCTTCCCCTTCCTTCCCCTTCCCCTTCCCCTCCTCCTCCTCCTTTTCCTCCTGACATCTACTTTGCTCTTCCATCATGCCCACAGAGCCCCATTCCCAACTGTCATGCAATCTGTGTCCAGTTGCCTGAACCTCCTCAATCAATACCACTTTTTCCCCCTGATGTTCTAACAAACCCTATACAACATTTAATAATCTCTTCACAGCAAAAGAAAATATTAGTAGAGTGAACAGACAGCACACAACATATAAGAATAGGTGGTGGGGGGAGCAATTTTGCCAGCTCTACTTCAGACAGAGGGTTAATATGTACAATACAGAAAGTGCTGCAAGATTACAGAAACCAACCAACCAACCAACCAACCAAGAACAACGACGACAACAACCTGCCATTCAGCAAACAGCTAATGAAATAGACATTCTCAAAGGATGTTTTCATAATAATTCCACCTGTTTTCTACACTGGCGATGAGCCTGACACACTGATGTCACTGGGATCTCTGCTCTGGTTAAAGGTTGCTAGGCTGAGTTATGTGCCTGTGAAGAACACTTTTCAACCCTGGGGCATGAGACCTTGCCTTGCTCTCTAGCACATTCTTCAGCTCTTTCCATGGCTGGCATACTTGTTCAATGGAAAAAGAAAGGAACGAATCTAATGTAGTGGGAAGGGTGAAGAAGATATAAACAAATCCAGAGGAAACATCCCTTTCATAGAAAGCCTTGAACACTTTGAAGAAACACTGGATCTCTGTGGCATGGTTTGTAACTGAACTGCACAGTAAGGGACTCTGTGTTCACAAGATCTCATTTTGACTCGAAATGCCTCCTGATAGGTTTATGGTATTCATTTCCTCCTCTCCCATGCATGCCCTTTGTATTTGTTTTCTCCATAAGACAAATCAGCCCACTAGGGTGAGGTACACAAAGCATCCTATGTGACACAAATAAACTGTCTCTAGCAAATGAACAAGAAGGGGTTGTGGCCCACTGTGGACGTTCCACACTGCCAGGTTGTAATCCTTAGATCTGACAGCATGGAGAAGCAATCAGCTTTTAAAACTAAAGGACTTTTAATGAAATGATTTCTCAGGGCCTTATTGCTGACACTGTCAATTCTCTTTCTAATGGATTTTGAGACTTGTTGTTCAGAAGTTAATCCTGTTAATAAGATTCGATTTTCTTTTTGCCTTAATAGTGTACTTTGAAATACTTATGATGAAGCCGGTGTGTGTTCAGTGTGCAGTTTTCCTATGGTCCTGTGTGTAATCTTGGCAAATGAGGCTAAGAGGAGAAGGACTGGAGAGAGGAGGAAGATAAAAAGTAGAAGCTCCGACTCCTCTGCAATTTAGAAAGGAAAATAGGTCTTTCTTTCCATCTGAACGTTAAGTTCAATCTTGTCCAGTCTGTGATGCATTTATTATGCCCAAGGGCCTCAAACCTAAAGGAGAATGGCAACTCCTTCCAAACAACCTAGCTACCTAATCACTGCATGGGCTGTTTTATGCATGATTAGAAGGAGAAGCAATTCCTTGGCATAAAACAATCCAACCTGTTCTCTGGATTTCTTTTGGTTGAATTTCCATAATGTGTTTTCAGGGTCTTTTGTTTTCCTGAATTCCCACTATACATGTACAGAGACACAGACACACAGACACACACATCAAATCTATGGTTGCCATATCCAAACTGAAATAAACTTATTTTATGAAACCTCTAGTGACAAATAGACTACTCAGAGTCTATGACATACAAACAACAACAACAACAACAACAAACAAACAAACAAACAAAACCACCCTTAAACCCCAACTAAAGTTTGATTTGGCTGCTCATCAGAAATTATTTCATGCTAGCCAAGAATTGCTTTAAGGAAGGTAGGGATAGCCCTCGTTCTGCAGATACTTAAGTAGTGTCTATTCTACACCAGCCTATGGGATCTTCTGGGCTACATTGAAAATCTTTTTGTTAATACAATGGGACATGGATATGTACAGGTAAGGCAGAAAACACGATGTAACATCATAAATGAGACAGACTTTGAAGATAAATTGAATTAGAAGATGACAGGGGCAGAAAATCATTTGTTGAAATAATATGGACCAAGGGAACAAAGCATGGGCTTTCTTCTGTAGACAGTTCTTTGTATTTTCTTTTAGTCAAATGTTATGTTTCTGTTGAGCAGAGAGTAGAACAAATAGATTGACTAGGTTAGTGTTGGCAAATTCTAGCTAAAGCTTTACATTCTTACAGACAAGCAAGATGGCTTCGTGTACAAAGCATGAACACCTGAGTTCAGTCCCCAGCATACAAGTAAAAACCATGCATAGCTTTGCAAACCTGTAATTCTCACCATGGGAAAGGCAGAGAAACAAGGATCCCTGGGGCTTGCTGGCTATCCAATGCAACTGAGTTGGTGGAATACAGGCTCAATGAAACATCTTGCTGTAAAAAGACAAGGTAGGGAATCAATTGAGGATGGTACTCAACAATGACCTCTGACTTCTCATGTACTCACACACCAGAACACATTGATAAACACACACACACACACACACACACACACACACACCCTTTAACGTAGGAAACATTTACTTGAACTTAAAAAATATTGCTTTCCAACTTATGCAGAATGTAAAATATGTGGTTATTGTTGATGCTCTATTGAACTGAAAACTTTTATTAATATGTATGGTTACATTTAATAAAATTACCATAACTGACAGACTTATGGTTCTGAGACAGTAACCAGATTTTAATAATGAAGTCATTAATATATACCTTGGCCTGAGGGTGTGATGTTTGTGACAATGTAATATCTGCTTTGAAAGCAACAATCCCCAAACTAATATATTTATACCTCTCTGTAAGTTGTGCAAATGTCTCCCCAGCTAGCGACACATTGTGCTGTCTTGACAATCAGAGCACTTTCTCCAGTGTTATTTGTTTCTTTCTCTTTGCAGAAAAAAAATGTTTAAATTATAAAAGAAATTAATTACAAAGGTGGTCCTGAGAGTCTTAAAAATAATTTAAGGAAAAATATTCATTAGAAAAGCTTACTGTTCTTAGAATTTTCTAGAAAGGGTGAGGAGTGGAGACACCTGGTTTCTAATGTTCAGAGAAGAATTTACATGTAAATGAAAACACAGACATGTATGTTTGATGAAGACCGTATACCCATGAACTCAAAACCATGTTTTTGTAAAGAAAGAGAAAACACCCTGCTGTGTTGATATCCCAAAATAAAGGAATTTATTCTTTAATAAAAATAGCATATGCTGTATCTGTCTGAGGCTTCTACCTTTTTCTTTTTCTTTTTTTTTTTTCTAGACTCACATATTTGCTGAGACAGCCTCCTGAAGAAATACATGCGGGAAAGCTGTGTTATTTTAACAATTGAAAACAAAATCCCACAAACCATGAGAATTCTCCTATTCACTCTCACAGCCCCCATTGCTAATACCTCCGGATTTATTTCCATGAAACCAAATCCAATATGCTCAGATTATTTACTTTAAATTGTGCAACAAGGGACAGACTTGTGTTTTAAAGTGAAATGCGTTGATGGCTCATCGTGTGCTTGGTTCTGACGATGTTTCTGCATGCTCTCCTAAGAGCCTTATTGGGAGAATTTGAACAGCCTCTCGAGGGATATTCTTAGAGAAGGATGTCCCCATCACGCATGCCCATGCCTCCTCTATACAGCAACATGCTGGTTTAGTGGACACCAAGGATCTGGGGATGTGTGCAATTAGTACTGATATCAGAGCTCTTTAGGAAAAGGTTGGGATGGTTAAATTTTTCTGCAACATGTGTTACCTTCTTCTGCTAATAAGGTACACGCAGTTCAGATATTTAGTCTTTATTCTATTCCATATCAAACATACAGACAGGAGGATGATTGTCTAATGTCACACAGTTGGTCAGGTTCAATACTGGCTAAATATTAGGGGAAGAGGTGAATGCATGTAAGTTATGAATGAGAGTATGAGACTGATTGTTTTTCTAGTTCTGTCATCATCATCACCACCACCACCACCACCACCACCACTACCACCATCATCATTATTATTTGGTTTTAGTGAGGCAAAAGAGCATTAAAATATTTTAAAGTAAAAGTATAAAAGCCAATGCAAGGCTCCACAGCTTCTGTTTTCAATGACCATTATAACTATATAAAAAGGGTTTTGGGGTCTGGCTAATTTCAATGTGTGATTTTTTTATTATTGTTTTCAATTTTTTAATAATAAAGTTTATAGTAAATTCCAAAAACAAAGCTCAACATAGAAATTGAAGCTAGGCCATGCAGAAATCAAATATGAAACTTAGTTTAATCAAAGTAATTTTTCCAGCTACAAGTACTGACATCAGCTCCACCTCCAATATCTTCATGGTGCCTAGCAATTTGCCTGGCTGCTCTGGTTCCAAAGTACAGATAGACCAAATGCAAAAACCAGTCAGGTTTAAAGACCAGAGATGAAAAGAGAGATGCTGATTTCCGTGTAGAACTACACAAGGCTTCCATTTCAAACTTCAGACAAAGACTTCAAGACCTTACGGGAAGTTCTTATTGAAACAAATACTGCAACACTGGTCTAAAGCATTTTTTGAAAACTCCTAAAGATAAATTACTCACTACACTGAAAGCCCAAACTCTTCTTCTAGAGATGCTTAACTTTAGTTATTTCCAGACCTCGTGGTCAAGTATCCATGCATGATCTTTACATTTTATAGATTTACTCATTAATTACAGACTTAATACAACTATATATAAAAATTAGTAGGGTGGTTGTGATTAGAGAATGCCATATTGTTCATAAAATATCTGGACCTGGATAAATGAGAGGGCACACTTGTTTCTCTTTTCTTCTTTTTCTTCTTCTCTTTCTCTTTCTCTTCTCTTTCTCTTTCTCTTTCTCTCTTTCTCTTTCTCTTTCTCTTTCTCTTTCTCCTTCTTCTTCTTCTTCTTCTTCTTCTTCTTCTTCTTCTTCTTCTTCTTCTTCTTCTTCTTCTTCTTCTTCTTCTTCTTCTCCTTCTTCTTCACTTCCTTTTCTCCCATTTCCTCTCCTATTTAACTCCCCTCTCCCCCAGATCCATTCCTCGCCTATTTCCCTTCAGAAAAGAGAATATCAAGCAAACATGGCATAGCTACAGTATGACTAGGCACAGAACCTCATTATCAAACCTGAATGAGGCAACTGAGTAGGAGAAAACAGGTCCCCAACACAGGCAAAAGAGTCACACACAACCCCTGCTCTCACAGTTAGGAGAGCCACAGTAACATCAAGATAGACAACCATAATATATACGCACAGGACCTAGGTCAGTCCCATATACGCTCCCTGACTGTTGCTTCAGTCTCTGTGACCCCTTATGGGCCCTGTTAGTTGATTCTGTGGGCTATGTTATTGTGGTGTCCTTGACCCCTCTGACTCGTACAGTCCTTCCTCCCTTTCTTCCCAGTGGTTCCCTAAGCTCTGCATAGTGTTTGGCTGTGGGTCTCTGCATCTGCCCCTATCTGTTGCTGAATGAAGCCTGTATGTTATGTCCCAGTCTGAATCTCACAGAATATCGTTAGGAATCATTTCATTGCCTTTTTCTTTTTAATACAGTTGTGTTTGCATCTATCCTAAGTCTATCCTGCCTCTGGTTCCTGGCAACCAGGCAGTGACAGTGATGGACTCCTTCTCCTGGAGTGTCATCAGTATCAAGTTGGACCAGTCAGTCATTGGTTGGCTACTCCTACAAGTTATATGCCTCCTTTACTCTAGCACCCTAGCAAAGGTTTCTAGTAGAGGAGGATATGTAGTCTTCTTCTGTAACCAGGCAAGGAGTCCTGTGGAGGAACTGGGACGCAAACACAGCCACAAAATTTAACCTTTGTTTCTAGTTGATTAGCAGGAAAGGTATGGATAGATAGGATACTAGCCAACTGAATGAGATTCAGAGCTTAGCTACCCTCTGGCTGTGGTACATATTTGAGGATAGATTTACCGGAGGTAAATTGTGGATACTAAGGTTTTGATGTACTGATTGGCTGAAGCAAATATAGAAAAGGAGAAAGGGAAGGCACACCACTATCCACTCAAAGAATGTTTACAAAGAAGCTCACTGTACTGCTCTCATTTGCCTCAGGACTTAAAGATGCATCACAGAGTGCTTTAAATCGACTAACAGATATTTCTCAGCCTTACTTCCCCCTGGGTGCTCCACTTCAGCAAGACATAGTATGATATGGTTCATTGTCATGCTCCCAAACTTGATTTATTTGTTAAGGAAAATGGTTTACTGCTGACTTTGTTAACTTTCCATAGTCAATAGGTTCAGACTCTCTTTCTCAACTATGTTCCACCTATCCAGCCTGCTTGTATTTGCATTCAAAGGAGCTCAAAGCTGCCCTTGCCATTTTCCTTAATTTTCCTATTGCCATTCTTACTTCCTCCCTGTACATATTCACTCATCTGAACCCCCTGGAGCTTTGCACAAATCATCTCTAGTGTCTGAGCCTCATCTCTTCCATTTTAAAATACAAATGACAGGAAGGCACGTTATGTTTGCATAAAACATGGGTGACCACATTTTGCACAAAACCAAGATGGACTGCTTAGCTTCTTACCACAAACCACATGACTACAGCTGCTCCAATAACCCATACCTATTGGACAATAGCTACAGATGACCTTTCCCCAGCCCAGAAAAATGTGATCACCAGACCTGAACATCTGGCTAGTGATGCCTTGGGTGATTTCTCTGCAGTCCTTATATAGGAGATTTCCAGAAATGCTGAGAGCTCTTGCAGAAGCAGACAAAAAGCAGGAGTCCACAATCCAAAGTCTAAACAGGACTCTGCTTACAACTGAAACCAAAAGTTTGTGAGAATTAAAAAGAGAAAAAAGAAAATATTTTAAAAGGGCATGGACAAAACTATATAGTACATTTCAATCAGGAAAAAAAAAAAAGAAGAAGGAAAAAAGCTAACTGGAAGGACAGAGGTCAGGAAGGCAGATGTGAGATCTTTTGTTCCCAGTAGCCATTTTGGTGCATGATTCATAAGGTCAGATTTTACAGTTGGAAATTCTGCATAGGTCATTTCTCTAGGATAGGAGATAATTCTTTCCAGGGCATGCTCCGTCTCCTACCCTGCTCTCAGTGGCCTGTCACACTCCTTGGGTGCAACATTACAATTCAGCAGTGTAAGAGATTCTAAATTTGACCCGAGCTTTGGTAAGATTAAATGTGCCCTAGCTAACTCGAAACCAAAGATGGCTTTCCATTCTTCCCATTGGATCCTTTTAGAAATTCACCATTTTATAGTGAAATGAGCACATGAATAACTAAACCCATTTTTGAATTGCAAAAGGAGCTAACCTCACCTACCTACATATCCAATGGAATAATAGATAGCATTAAGAATGCCCAACAAAAAAACTGATATAAATAGCAATGCGTGGAATCAAATTAGATGTGATATGCATACATCAAAATTCAGTCCGTACTTGAATGGCTCAGGATGCTATCTATAAGTACTATTTAGTCACAGAGTAAACATTTTTGGTTTCAAAAGAATAAGCTACTATATTACTGGGCAGGGGGAAGTCCTACTTTATAAGATAAGAGGAAAAATAAGAAATTAATACAAATAAGAAGAGAAGAGATGAGTATTTAACTAGTCAATATATTCAAATAGAGGTCAGAGAAGTCAGGGACAGTGGTTCATCAATAAATTCTTAAAGATGACCTGAGTGACCTCACTCAGTATCATTTGCATCCTTTCAGGCTTCTACTAAGAAAGTTTTAACCTTGTACTATGGCGCTCTGTGTCCTTCCCTACCTGTCTGTCTCTGCCTTACCATCTATGTGCATCATTCTTCCATCTCCTCTGAAATCCACTGCTTATCCATCATTACTGACGCCTATATTCCTATGCAAGTGCTTGTGGGAAGTCTATTCAGCTTTCTCTTGCTACTTTTGTGCTAGTTACACTTCCTTTCTATATCCCCTTTCTCTAGAATTCAGAGTGAATCTCCTGCAGCAGCATTTCTCAAGCTATGCATCTTGACCCCATTGGCGGGGTCACATATCAGATATCCTAGACATCACATATTTATATTATGATTGATAACAGCAGCAAAATAAGAATTATGTGGTAGCAACAAAATTTCTTTATGGCTGGAGGATCACCACAACATGAGGAAACATATTAAAGTGTCTCGGCCTTAGAAAGACTGAGAACCACTCGAGGATCTCTGTTTCTCTGGCTCCAGCCCTCATCAGCAGTTGTACCTCTACATGCTGATTGGGAATCCCTCACTAGGGTATCTATGTCGGTGCCTATGAAAGTAGATGCTCAAATACTCTCACGGGACGCAAGGCAACGGTGCTTATCAACTGTACATTGAAGTGCTAAGTGGTTGTATTTATTCTGCAGAGGGGCAAGTTATGAGCCCTATAAGCAGGCACTGCCTGAAAAAAAAATATTCATGAAAAGTACTGCAGTACCCAAGAGGTAGGAAATGTATCTTTTTTTCAAAGCTTAAAAGTAGATGGAGTAAGATTTTGTGTAGTGTTATGGGCCACTTTTTCTATCTGGTCACATCATATAAGCACCCCAGTCCAGTATACTGTCTTAATGTAGTCAGATTTTATCTTATTGTTGCTTTGTTTTGTTTTTTCAGAGCATCTTAAGCTTATTTAGGAAGACATCGTACCTGACAGGCAAAGCTGTGATGTCATCCGTACTTTGGTGTTGTCTGTGGCTGTTGGTTTATCCTACTTAACCTTGGCACATCTTGAATATAGGATAACATCAATGTATAATTTCAGAGCTATAAAAATTAAGAGAGGGTTAAAATAAAGGCACCACAAATGCTGAATATGAGGGATTGTATCTCCTTTGTCTACTGGATCTAAATTGATGTTTCTGGACTCAGTTGAATAATTATCATTAATTCATCCATACTTAAAGTAAATGTTAAGTTACTGAGCCAATAGGTCACACTTTCTTTTGAAGACGGGATTATATGTATCCTGAGCTAGCCTCTAATTCACTATGTAGCCACAGATACCTTTAAACTTCAGATCTTCCTATCTCCACCACCCAAGTGTTAGAATTAGAGATGAGCACTAAAATTCCTGATTTTCTTTTTCTTTTCTTTTTTTTTTTCTTTTTTTTTTTTTTTTTTTTTTTTGGTGCTGGGGATTGAGTCTGGGGTTTCTGGCATATGCTAACTGAGCTACATCTAATAATTGAGTTACATCTCCAGCCAGGAGATAATTTTAATAAGGATATTGTTTCCAGATATAGGAGGATGTGTGAAGAGTTTCATAAAGAAGCAAAATTTCAAATTTATCTCCCTGAATTCTTCTTTGTCAGTTGGATGAGAGTAAGTCCAGGATATTGTAATTTTAACAAGTATTGAAGCTGATTCTATTTCTGAAGTAAGGAACAAACACAGACTGGTAGAAGTTCTTTCTAATATTGGAATATTATTATTTACCATGGTTCAGATCACTTGATGAATAATTTGTATTGTCACATTAATTCTTTAGAGGTATGTGCCATTATATTACTGTGCAATTCCCATTGGTCAAAAACTAGAAACAAAAATTTGCAGATATTTTTAATTCTGGAAAATATGTATCTAGCTACTGCTAACATCAAGGACTAAACATTCTTATCACTCACTGGGTTTCCTTCTTTCTATGCGCAGCCACCATAGAACTCACTATTACCCACTATTTCCATATTTATCTTCACATCCCAGTGGTGTGTGTGTGTCTTTCTCCATTGCACTCCGCCTTATGTTTTGAAACAGGGTCTCTCACCGATTTGAAGTTTACAATTAACCTTATCATGGTTTGCTAGCAAGCACCAGGTACTTGGCTGTGTTTACCTCCCTCCCCAAAAGACTGCGTTACAGACACACACCACCACACCTGGCTTTTAAGCAGAAGCAAGAGATCCATATTTTTGTCTTCATGCTCCACAGCGAACACTTTCTCTGCTGAGATGTCTCCCAATGGCCAGATTCCACTTTCACCCGTTACTGAAGTTCACTGAAGTCGGATAAGAGGGCATATGCTCTCAAAGCTCACGCATGCTCAGAATTACATCTCGGCAAGTCATCCATGATGTGATCCGGGGCTCATTATGCCTCTTCAACATCTTCCCTTACCCTCCCCGCCCACCTCCATGAAAGTGCTGCTCCTTAGCAAGATCTAGAGTAGCCTAGAGGGGCTGACCTTTCTGCTTCTTGAAAACCATGGCACACAGCCCACACGTTCCAGGCTGACTCACTGAACAAGTTTTCAAATGTGACCTTTGGGACATGATGCCTCATCTGACACAAGCACATGTTTTCCTCTCCCGGCCAATATTTTACATTCTGTGCTGAGAGGAGGCACGCAGGGGGATACATGTTCTAGCCACCATCTATAATTAAAGATGACATTTTTTTTTCTGAACTTGAAAAATAAACAACCTGCAGAAGGAATCAAGGCAGATAGCACCATTGATGAAATAAGCAGGGAGAAAGGAGCTTGCCATTTAAAATCATATACTCCTTAAATTACATTTGTAATTCAGCGTGTCATCTGTTATTCAGCCAATTTTATAGAAATTACAGAGAGATTCATTCCTAATTAAGAATTATCTGATGGTTGGGCTTGACCTAGTTAAATTCTTATCTTTATGACATCAATCTTTTATAATGCTTCCAGAAGCCTTGGCAAAAGCTCCCGTTTTATAAGTAAAAATTAATTAATTGGGACATTAAATCTGAAAGATGCTTTTATCTTTTCCCTGGTTCATGCCTTCACAACAGAAAGCAATAATTAACAGTTTTATTCAAATATATAAAATATTTCATTGAAGATTCCTACCCACTTTAAGTACTCCAAGCATCAAATGAGGTGGTATCTAGATCTCTGTAAATGAAAGGAAGCTCGTATGCAAATAGTCTACTGAGAGCATATTCTGCATATTCTTTGGTCATCATTGCTTCTAGGATATGACATGTTTGTCTTTTATAAAGGTACTATTTACCCCCTACTAATGTCAAGGCCTAAAACATTTTCATTACTTATTGGGTTTTCTTATGCTCATGCCCAGTCAACATTAAACTCACCATTAACCACTATGTCCCTATTTCTCATCACATCACATCTTCAAGTGTGGTCATCTGTCCGTACAGACACCCACACCTGGGTTGGATGTTTTCCTCCATAACTCGCTACCTTATGTTTTGAGATAGTGCCCATTGTGGGGCCAAGTATGCTACCAAAACTAAGTATGGTTTCTAAGTCAGTATAATTTGGTTGTGTGGGTGGAAACTGTCTAAATATTGTTCAGCTTTTTTCCTGGAAAATTTTCCTAGATAAACTCACATAATTTGACTTCCTTGAAAGTAAATATTTAACCTGTATTGAAATTATGACCTGACTTCATTGGCATGAGTTATTATTGAATTTGCTTACCCATATATGTCCCAGTGGTTTGTCATCTCAATCATCACTGCCTTAAGCATGATGTGTTTAGAAGAGAACAGTTAAGAAAGCCACATAAACTTCAGGTAGTAACAGTATTCATAGTGGTTTGAATGATTTAACTTGGCCAAAATCATTTGGTCAGTCTAAGAAGAAGCCTTAAAGAATGGGGCTAGAGCTTTGCAGTATTTGAACATGTTATTAAATAACCGACAAAAAATGTTTATAGTAAATAGTCTGATATTTTCAGAGGGATTAATATATTCAATATCTTTAACTGAATGAAAATAAGACTGCAAGTAGAGAAGAGAGCCAATTGCATTTGGGGGAAGGGATGATGCAATATTCTAGACTCTACCATTTATTTAAGATCATTTCTTTGCAGTCACTGAAAGGAGAGAGATAGATTAAGACTGCTTGGTCATTGCCACAGATCATACAAAACTACATTTTAGGGTTGGATGCCTTCCCAAGTATTTTTAAGGACAGATTTCAAATAGGACCATTAACTATTTGATACACCTTGCACAACAGGGAGGGTCTGTCTCTACATATTGGGGGTTTCTCAAGATTAGTGCCAGGTCAATCAGGGGGACATGTTAGAAGTGACAATGTTACTCCTTGGGCTATCTTGGGAGGCTCCTTTGGTACCTGCCTTTGGGACCCAGGCATGATCTTCTGACAGCAACTTCCATTGCAACATATATACTATCAGACACCAGATGTTTCACATCTGGTCAGCTATCAGAACCGACATGCAAATATATGAGTGAATGATCTTGGATCCTTCAGTTCCCAGCTATCTACCACTTATGGGCATGGAGCAGATGAACTGTTGTTCCTGAGTTCTGTCTAAATGGTAACCGAATAAATGACGATTGACCTAAGAAGCCACTATTTGACATGGTGTGTTATATAAAAAAGGAAACCTGATTGGTTTAACACTACTGTCAATTCTGTATGTCATATTGCTTTCTGGACAGGAAAAGTCTGAAAGGTTGACAGCAGTTTTGAAAGAAAAACCAAAGAGAAAGCCCCCACTGATAACAAACATGGAAAGGCCTATGTATTTATGTTGCATGAGATAAAGCTCTAGGAAACCAGGCTTGGGCATTTAATTTGGGTTTTCCAACTGAGTCCACAATTGCTATGGATTAGTGTAAGTGACCCAGCTGTTCCACAGCACTTGTGACTGAAGAACAAGATCAGCAGATGGAACATTTGGTTTTCAAATTCAAGAAGTGAAAATCCCATTTCATCATAACTATGATTCTGAGTATTGCGGTTAGAAAAATCATTGAAAAGCTCGACCTGTGTCTTAGGAAAGTCAATTGAATGATTAGAGTTCTGATTATGATCTTTTATATGAAAGAGGCGGTGGTGGCACTAACATTCTGACAGCCAGAGCTAGTGTATTATGGAACAAAAGACAAGAATGTTGAGCCAGAACCAGAAAGCAAGAAGCCAACAACCTGTCTGAAGCCAGAAGACTGGGATGATCATGTTTCTAGCCATTTCGTTTCTGCAGATCCTTGTACTCTTAGACTATTTAGTTACAAAAGAAAAAATAAAGCAATATTGTACTCCATAGGTATGATGTTAAAAATTTTAAAGATAATTTATATAAAAAATGAGTCCAAGAAATCTCAGAGATCAGCAATTTGTTTTCACTAAACTGAGAAAATTGGGAGTCTGGACTTTGGTTTATTTAAAAAAATAAGATGGGATAGAGCAATGTCCCAGTGGTCAAGAACACTTGCTGTCTGTCTTGCAGAAGCTCCAGGTTTGGTTCCCAACACCAATACCATAGTTCATAACCATATATAATTCCAATACCTATGCTCTCCCCTGACCTTGGAAGGCACCAAGCATGCATCTGGTATACAGACATATGTGCAGGCTAAACACTCACATCTATGCACTAAAAAATCAAATAAACTGTACAAATTTTAATTGCACAAAAAGAAATAGATGCCCGGCTCTAAGATTCCCGGTCTTGGAAAACAGTAGGCCCATTCCTTAAAGTCTTCCTCTAAAGTCCAGCTGTCTCTTTATGAGGGAAGCAGGAACCATTCTGCCAAAAGGAAAATGTTTCAATCCCTTTGGTCCTTAAAGGATTGCATAGACAGCTAGCTGTATCCTATGCCATATCCATGTGATGGTTTATACTGTCGACTTGGAAACAAGTATTTAGATGTATCTTTGAGAATTATATAGATCATGTTAGCATAGAAAGACACAACTAAATGTGGCTGCCATCTTTCTACAGGCTAAACACAAAGGAGAAAGCAAGTGGATCACACACATTCACTCTTCCACACTGCTTCCTGACCAAGGATACAATGTGATCAGTCACCTCATGTTTCTTTCCCTGATGCTAAGCCTTCTCCACCAGGGTAGATTGGACCTTCAAACTGTGAGCCAAAATCAACCTTTCTTTACTGAAGTTGATTTTTGTCACAGCAAGATGCAAGATAACTAACACACTCCCTTAATGGCTTACATTTAAGAAGCCCAGCAGGCCTCTACTCTCAGAGCAGAAAGCATTAGCATTGCACTAGCATAGGAAAGATCCTCACAAGCCACTGGGCAGCAGGACTACTCACAAGTCAGACTTTGAAGTTTTGCAATCAGCTCTCCTCTTTTCTCCTCTAACACCAATACAAAGCTCTTGACTGATATTCAAAATAGTCTCAAAATTCATGTATGCAGAAAATGTTGTCTGTCAGACAAATGCCTGTACATTAAAGAAGCCATGAGCATTTAATATTCTACACCAAACACTGAGAGTGAAATCCAAGGGCATTTTGTCCTTTGAATCAGAGAAGCCACCATGTCTTCTTTCTTTCCTTCCTACATTTCGGTCTGGAGTTAACCATTAGGAGAAGGAGGTAGTTGACATTAGGATTTAGCTTATGTTTTCTCTTTATTCTTTGCTAACTCCTTAACTTAGGCAAGTCTGTTAGCTGCTCTACAGTACAGTCTCTATACACAAAGTGGAAGTAATAACAGTTACTTCCCAGGGATGTTGCCAGAACTGAATAAGATAAAATGTGTGTCTGTGCCTGGGGCAAGCAGGAAATTAGTGCCTATTTGTTTCTTTCTTACTTGTAGGTTTCTTTGAGCTATTTCATTGACACCAAGAAGCAAGCACCCTCCCTTTCTCTGTCTTGTACTGAGATAGACATCTGAAATATAGTTGCCAGGAGAAATGGCATTCAGGGAGTTGAGTCTTCACAGAAAAGGGGAATGTAACTCCTTTCACTTTCTTGTTTTATTTTCTTTCTTATTTCTTCATAAAGTTGTGGATGCTGGTTATCCCAGTGGATCTGGGAGAAAACCAAATACTGCTCTGCTAAAGGAACAGAAATAAAATGATTCCTAATGACATTCTGTTTACTCGCAGATCAGTGTCTTGCTCAGCCATCCTCAGAGAAGCTTCATCCTGTGGTGGGTGGGAAAAATAAAGTCATATGACTGGACAACATGTAGAGAATGAGAGATCTTGGAGCACTCATTCTGAAATGAGATGTATCAATTCCCCAATCCCCCCACCCCAGCTCAGCAAACTCTGTGGAAGAGATGGAATAATGATTATAAGATCCAGTGGGGATGGAAGACACCTAGCAAACAAGGCCAACTATACAAAACAGAATAGATACACATATGAAGTCACAGTGATTTGAGGCAGCATTCACAGGGGCCTCCGCAGGTCTAAGCCAGATGGGGTTCCATTACCAAGAGGGGGAGTGGACATAAGCCACCAATTCTAACTCTGGAGAAATCTCCAGTTGAAAACTGCTTGCAATAGAACAATCATTTTTTCCAATGGAGTTTCACTGGGTAACAAGAGTATAGAAACCAAACTTAGAGCAGACCCCATGCCTGGTAGTAGATGACCAACATAAAAAGGACTCAATAGACTAAATGCTACTTTTGGAGGTTCTTTGTTTTATAATGCTTTGTCTGACTTTTTAAAAATCTACTTCATAGTTCCATTGCTTATTATATCATAGTTTCCATTTTTTGTGGTTTTATGGGATTTCTGTTTATGTGAATGTGTGTTGCTGTGTTTGTATGTGTTCCTGTGCCTTTTCTTTTTCTATTTTTTTTCTGTTTGCTTGTTTTGTCCTATTCTGATATGTTCATTTTTTCTTTTTATTGTCTGTTTTTTCTAATGAGAAAGAGGGTGTAAACTAGAGTGGACGGAAAGATAAGAAGGATCTGGAAAGATTTGGGGGATGAAAAACTGTAATCAGAATATATTGAATGAAAAAAATATTTTTAAATAAAAGAAGAGGAGTTGGAAAGTGGTAGAAGAAGACCCCTTTCTCTAGCTCTCCTTTAGGGAAGTGTTGTTATTAGTCTTGAAGCTGGACTATAAAAGTGCATATGGATAATATGTAATTTGATTCCTCACTAGAGAGCATTACCTCTAATCTGGAAAGAAAACCTCTATCTAGATGTCTTGCATTTCTTCCTTCCCTCATGTTAAAACCTGGGTTTTCCAGCTGCAGTGCCAGTGACAACTGTGTGTCATAAAGATGTGTTAAAGGATGAGATGCTGTGTATTCGAAGACACTCCCCAAAGGAGCCAATAGGATGAGCTTACACTTTGTACATAGTCAAATCTAATTCTAACTAAAGTATTTGATACACCCTAGAGGACAAAAACTCTAGAAGTAAAGATTGCTTATATCCCATATCATCTCCTCTCTCTCTCTCTCTCTCTCTCTCTCTCTCTCTCTCTCTCTCTCTCTCTCTCTCTCTCCCTCTCTCTGTCTCTGTCTCTCTCTCTCTCTCTCTCTCTCTCCCTCTCTCTGTCTCTCTCTCTGTCTCTGTCTCTCTCTCTCTCTCTCTCTCTCTCTCTCTCTCTCTCTCTCTCATGTATAACAAACAAACAAACAAAATACTATGACTTTCCCCACTTATAGATTGTATACAGAAGCATGTGTCAGGCATGGAGACAGGTAAATGTGATCATGATCAAATTCCATGTCACACAACAGAAAAAAAAATCTCTTAAGAGAAAGCATAAAACTTTAGTAGGAGGTTTACTCTTTTTCCTTATTTCTTTACTTCCTTCCAAATAGCATTGAACACCTACGATGTGCCACCTACTGTGATGGGCACCAGGGCAATAAGCATTGATCTCAAGATATTTCTGGACTGGTAGAGGCAAACTCAAATCTACCTAAGGATTTACCAGAGTGTATTGAGAACTCTGTGAATCCCATCAGTTTGTGGGTCTAGAGCAATATATCTAGTTTGATCTGGTGGTGTGTGTGTGTGTGTGGGGGGGGGTCAAGGAAGACTTAGTCAAAGAGACAGATGTTCTGGATATAAAAATCTAGTGAGATTTGTCTAAAGGTTCAAAAAATAATAATAATTTGTATTCCAAAAACTGTAACTCCAACTGGCATTTCCTATGTCCCATGTTGGTTGCACATTCTATTGTCATGAATATCTTTTCTTCTGTCTTGATGTTTATCCATACCAACTATAATTAAACCTGCCTTTAAGGCTACCCAGAACCCTACCAATACAGCCAGTGCTGGATGAAGACAGATGTATACTTTGTAATCTATGGAAAGGCAACTGCAAACTTAATCTGATCAGCTTTGTGATTTGTGAAGCAATCTTCCATGTAACTGGAAAATTAGATGGATTATTGCTCCCATCTGTCCAGTAGTAGGTGGAGATAAGTATCCAAAATACAAGAACTTTACAGAGACTTCAGGTGCCCTCCTGGATGGCACTCCAGCTTTTAGCTTGAGCCTTACTGCCATGAAGTTTAGGGCCAAGCTAAATGTAAAAATTGGTTAAGTAGGTAATCAGGTCAGCCTCTCAGAGGTGAAAGGGAGAGGCTATGGGATTGGGGGGGAGAACTTGGGATGTAAATATATAAATAACATTTTTTTAAAGACACACTCACCTATAGGAAATGAACAACTACATCTCAGGATGAAAAAGTTTTTATTGTAGTCACAGAAATCCTACTCTATTATATATTAGAAGTTTATACTTTTTTGAATCGTCACTACAACACTCTAAATAATATATTAGAAGCCATGTTATGTATATGAGAATGTTAATGGGTATCTGAGATGTTTTAAGTTTTCTCGGGGCCACATGCACAACAGAAATTTCAGAATTCTACTCAATTGTGTTCACTTGTGTTCCCAGATTTTCTCTGAGACTGGATCCTTAGAACATAATATATTTTATAGCCCATTCCAGTTTGAACCAACTATGTGTGGTAGAGGTAACATTTTTATGAATAAAGGCAGGACAAATGAAATAGCAACATCTACTAGTGCTTCTGGAATGGAAGCCCTGGTGTTTCCCTGATAGACAGCTACTCAACAAGAAACATTTGTGGATGGTGTTTAAATCCCCTTTCTGAATGCACATGAACAGTTGCTGATCTCTTAACTAGAAGTAACTGTTGTCTGCTACAAGTTTGTTCTGTATCCAATAACATTTGCCAGGCTGTTTGCTAATTACCCCACAATGGGTACTTCAAAGAAACCAAAAAGTGATCTACTATGTAGGTGCTTTTCAGTCTTACCCATTCTTACTGAAAAGAGAGAAGAGAAAAGAGACACAGGCCATATATCCTCAGTTAATGAGTGACCAAACAGATTACTTGGAAGAGGACAGGAGAACTAACAAAAACATTCTCTCTGTGTCACAGAAAACACATAAACCAAACCAAAATGCAATATCACTGTTAGATACTCCTGGGGGCCCCTGAAGGAGACAAAGTCACATTCCAGGTTTTGTGTTATAAACTTGAAAGCTTTCTTTTCATCTGCCCTAAATTATCTAGGGCAATTTCATCTCTCTTCCTCAGAAGAAATTTTGACAACCCCTGTGGCACCTGGAAAATAGCTGGGTACAATAGGAAGAACACAAAATTTGACATCATTAAACAGAAGATTAGATCTGGTTCAGCACTTCCTACCTGTGTAACTTCAGGCGAGTTATAACTGAGAAGCTCACAAAGCCATGGAGAAGAGTAAATGTGTATAAGGCATTTTACAATCTTTTGGAAAGTTTGCAATCCAAAGGAATAAAGGAACAAATATCACATCATTTTACAAATAGCTGTAGATCAAGAAAGTTAGAATATAATGCTAATGACAAATAGAACCACGTTCCCCAACCACAAAAGTACCAACCATTTTCCAGGTGATGCTTGTTGCAATGAAACTCAGAGAAAATTCTCTGCATGCTTATAGAGCTGGCCAATGGAAGAGCTCATATGCAGATCCTGTCTTGATATCAAGGCCAGTCACCTTCTACTGGAATTCATGAGCATTTTCCTGATAGTTAATATAGCAATCACAAGTCAGATGATGTCAGTGGAACTGTGATAGTGAAACTTGATCATTAACTTCACTGAGTTGAGAACCATATAAGAGATTACTAAAACATGATTTCTGATTATATATGTGAGGATGTTTTAAAAAAGAATTAACTGCAAGGGAAAGGACACTTTGAGTGTGAGATGCACCATCCCATAGGCTGCTATCTTGTGTAGAATAATAAAAGAAAAGAAGAAATCCAATGCCATCAGGTGCCTTCTTTATTTCTACTGTATGAATTCCTTAAACTCATCAAGTCCTGTCTACCATGATGAACAAGAACTTCTAAAATAGTGAGCCTGAACAACTCTTTTTTTTTCCCATAAGATTTTGTTTCTTTAGTTTGTTTTTCAGGGATTTGTGTGTGTGTGTGTGTGTGCGTGTTGTGTTGTTTTTATCATTGCTATTTTGGTATAGAATCTCACTATGTAGAAAAGGCAAGAGTCAGAGTTGGGATGCTCTTGCCTTAGCTTCACAAGTGCTTTGAGTACCGTGGATGCCACCACTGCTGGCATTAAGTTGTTTTCCTTGCAATTTGTAACAGGAAAATTAAGGGTGGCTATTGCAAGACATACAGTAAAACAACAACAACAAAATGTTTGAATCAACCCATCAACAGCACTTAAAAAATAGTTCATTTGCAGAGTGTAGTATACCATTCAATTTGTAAAGGGATTAATAGATGTCCTCCTCTTTGTCTACTATCTATCTGCCACTTGATAATGGGCACTGGAAATACAGGTCACTGGACAAGTTAGGGAATCTTTGCTTAAATTCCCACATGTTCGTAAATGGTTGAATTAAAATTTAAAGGCATTTCTTCCTACAAAGATAAAATGCACACATGCATAATCAGGTGATTTGAGAGATAAGACAGTAGGTGGATCTTTGTCCTGGTGCATACAGTATCAATTTTCTGATTTTGATCAAGCACAATGGTTATGTGGGTTTCCAGCCTTGGAGAAATCGAGTGATGTATCTATGGAATGTCTTTATGCTATTTTTGTAACGTCTCATGAGTATATGATGCATTGACAAAAATTACCTCTTTCAGCAGGAGTAATTTGAAGAGTGTAAAATGAAGGGGATGTTTACAGAGGTGTGGCAGTATGTAGAGCACAAGTGAGGGCTAGGTCAGTGTCCCTGGGCTGGCACTAGGGGGTCTGAAGGACTAAAGAGGAATGCTTTTCTATCTAGAGAGAGAGCTGACCTGTAATTAGTGCAAAGAGGCATCCATTTTACAGCCAGGATCAGGAAAGGGCAGAGGAAAAGAAATGACCTTCTACTGATTCCTCCCTGAGTGCAAGTCTATGCCACCAACTCCGAAGGCAAAGGAGCTTTGTGACTGCTGATGTGTTGGTTTATGGCAGAAAGGGTCATGAATCTTGAAAAGGGGAGGGCATACAAACTAGAAGTTATATCATATGGCTTCTAACCAGGGTTTCTCCCACCATGACTCTCCACTGTAGCTTCTGTGCAGACTTCAGAGGGTCTGGTAGTCTTGGGCTGGCTCTTTGCTTGCAAGTTTGTTTTCTCTCTTTGCCCATAGAGCCTCCTGTATGTGGAATGTCCATGCTCCTCTTATTCACACAACTGTCAAAATGTCTGCCAAACCTAACCAAGATGTTATAGTTTGGAGGCTGAACGCTTCATTAAAGCCCATTTATTTAAAGAGGATCATGATTAAAGAGTGTGCCTTCCAAAGTATAAAACAGGACTTAATCATAGACAAATTAGAGGCCACCTTTGGGGTTCTAGTTCCATAAAGGATGCTAAATGCTTCCTGTGTATACTGGACATAAAGTTTTGCTAAATTCAACATTCAATGGGCAATCCTAAAATGACTAGAAAGGAGGAATTTGAAAGTATATACTATCAGTGAACTGTAAAACTGAACGACACATGGCATGATAATAATTTGCCTTCTTATCTAATTTGATATGTAGGCTAAAGGAAGCCTGTCCTTTGTTGGCTCTGAATGGGAAATAAAGGGGGGATGGGAGCAAGATTTTGAGTATTTCCTGGAAAGAAATGCAGGAGACGGGGAGAAAGGAGTTCACATGAGATGGGCATAGGACTTGATCATCCATGCAGTGTCAGATTTATGTTCTATCTCATAGAAGGGGCCTTAAGTCAAATGAAATATTGGTTGGTTGCTCCCACAAATTTGTGCAACCATTGTGCTAACTTATTTTAGCAGAAAACTGTTAAAGGAGAATCAATACCAGATATGACAGCATATACATGTAAGCTTATCACATAGGAGGCTAAAGCAGGCAGATCTTGAGTTTGAGATCAGCGATGGTAGATAGTGAGATTGATCTAAGATAAAAATCTTATCAAATAAATATACGACAAGGAGCTTGCTGAATTTACCGCATTTCTGTTACCATATAACTACTTGAGATAATAAACTTTTGAAAATGGAAGATTAATTTTGGCCTGTATTTCCAGAAGGTAAACTCAGTTGCTTCCTTCCCCGTAACTGTGACAGTCAGTGGCTGTGGAAAATCAGTGAATCATAGTGAGAACATTGCCCAGGGCAGCTGCAAAGGGAAGCAAAAGAGAAAGGAGGTGCCAAGCTCTGTTTGAACTATGTTCTCAGGAACAGAAGACTTCTGAGAGGGACCAATCTCTTAAACATTTGACAACACCTAATAACATCAGACAATGAGGACCAAGGTCTTTAACATACAGGTCTTTGGAAGGAACTTCTATAATCCATCGAATTTGTCTCTGTTCTTTTCCACCTCTACAATGAAACACTTGAGGCTGAGTAGCTTACAATGCCAAGGTATCTCTTGAGCTTACAGATTTAAGTATTCCAGAGCATGGCACCAACATTTGCTGAGATCGCATCTGCATTTGTCTCACAGTATATAGTATAATGATGAGACGGAGTCCAAGAGGAAAGAATCACATGCCATGTCAGGAAGTCAGAAACCATGGAGGGAACAGTTTAATACTGCTCTAACAACCCTGTCATATAAACTAACCAGGCTCCTGTGAGAACTATTCTAATCTCAGTGAAGAGAAATGTCCCCAGTGATCTTCCACTATGCTACACATCATTTATTTGTTTGTTTTTGTTCCGGAACTATCTTTACCCATGAAGCATGTTGAAATCATTGAAAATTCAAAAACATTGAAATCTACTATGTGATTTTCTCTGTTTGGATGAGTCCATAGATGCTGATACCAAGAGACTTTCACATTTCCTATTTGTAATTCTTATTCAAATAGGCCTCACATCTTAAAGGTCCCACCAGCTCTTACCATACCCATACTAAGGACATCTACACATGAACCTTTGCAGATGTACTGAAAATCTACCTAGACCACAACAGTGATATTTTCCTTTTGTTTCATCCTTTATAAAGTTAATTTACACACTATGGCAGTTTACACACTAAAATTTTCTCTGCTTAGTTTATTCCATCCTGAAAATAATTCTGTGACAATAGAATTCCTGGGACCAAAACTCAGTGTATATGCTGCACATGGGCATCACAGTCAGTAAATATCTAACTCACTTCCTTAGAGAGAGGTCAGCATGACACTGTGCAATCTCTAGCTTGTTTGTATGAATATCTGATGACTACCTATCTTGTATGTGAAATTATGTTATCAAGACAAGAAGGCAAAATAAAGCTCTGTGGTTAGTCTTTGGCTTTGAGTATAGGAAAGGCCGAATATATCTTAGGGAGAACACTTGGGATGTGGACTGGTTTTCTGTAGTACAGCCTTGGTTCTATCAAAAAATCTCTGCCTATTTCTAAACATGGCATAGATTGTGGTCAATCATATGCCAAGTAAATTGATTCAACTTAATAGTTTCTTTGGCTCTCCCCAGTTCCATAGAAGGAAGGGAGATATCCTCTAGGCTCCTTTGTGATGGTGAGCTTACAAGTCATTGGAAGTCACCCACAGGAGAAAGTGAGCCCAGGGGCGATACTGGCTGACAAGGAAAGTGGTTTTGAAATATCTGACTAATGATGGCCTTGGAAAAGGAATGACTGGTCTGGTAAGAAGAAAGGAGGGCATATTTCAGGGACAGGATGCTCTGGCAGTTGACCTATTACTATTCATTAGTTTGGGGACTTTAAATAATGTTGTTAGGAATTCTCTAGAGAAAATGTCCTAAAGTGAATCTTGTTTCATTCTGAGAAAGGTGCACTGATAATATTCACTTGTTTGGCTTCAGATAATCCAAAGCCAGGGCCACTGTGATGGATACCTGCAGCTCTCTCTCTCTCTACAAGTAGGGGCATGCCCCATCATTTTCTTCCTAACACCATCAGTCTCTCAGAATCCCACAGGTTAAAATCCCCTGGCCCTTGCTACAGTGGTTAGCCCCAACTGCGTACTGCCTAGGCATATCCCATTTATCAGGCAACAGCACATACAAACAACTATCATCATTCTCATGGCAAATTTAGGACAGAAGTTGTTTCTCAGTTAAGGAGAAATATAATTTCTTAGCTCTGTATAAAATCTCTGATAGTTCAGAAGGTCTTTCGCTGTCAGAATGGGCCAGTTTTTAATGTTAAGCTAGTATTAAAAGATGGAAGAAGAAATATGGAGATTTATGGGGGTATGCCTTTAACATTTTTAAACTCCTGGGCTAAACTCATTCTGAAGCAAATGAATCATTCATTTAATATTGAGCTTTCTAGTATTTGTGATATAACAAATTAAAGTGATAGCTTTATACATATTTAATAATCGTAATGAGAATCTCATGAAACCTCCAAAAGATAATGACTTTACCAGTCAAGCAAAATTAAAACTGTGTAAATAAACTTTACTAGAATTCATCAAGCTTATATTTAAGCCTAATGAATAGTCTTTGATGTTATAGCTGTTGTTTTGAGACTGGGTGTTTGTTATACAGCCCAGGCTGGTTGCAAACTTGCTATGTAGCCAAGGGTGTCTTTGAAATAATAATCTTCCTGCCTGCTCTTCCAAGACCTGGGATTATGGAATTTATCACACCCAACTCCTTTTTCACCTTTTATTTTCCCTCCTCACTAAAGGCAATTGATTCCCTTAGCTTTCCTACTTCTGTGTCTGTCCCAGTCTTTACTCCATTCAACTTTTTAATTCAATTTGACTTTAGCATTCAAAACACTGTATCGACTGATTGAAAAAAGTATAGCTATGTTCTTTAAATTTTGGAGGGCAATAATATTACCTATATGTTACTGCAGCTAGAGACTCTTTTTATAGAGACTGGCTTGTATTATGTTATATATCATTTCAGCTAGGGCAATCATATAGAGACTGGTTTGTATGTATTATATGTCTTGGCAGCTAGGGAAATTATATTATACCAGCTTGTACATATATATATGGTGAACATGAAAGAACATGTGACTAAACAAAGAATGTCAGCTTGTTATTAAGAAACTAGTGTATAACTTCCAAGGGAAACATGAGGCATTTTTCTATAATTTTAGTATCACCATAGGACATGAATGCTGTCCTCAGGGTACTTCCTCTGTTTTTCCTTAGCTGGAAGTTCAGCAAAATGTAAACTGAAAGAGTTCAGAGTGAACAGAATGACTTTATAATAGGCACAGTTCCACCAGAGATCTGAGCAGTGATTCTAAGTGAAATCGAGGGAGAAATTAATGGGAACAATAGAAAATCAGAGGGGAAAGCTTTGCATGTGTGTGGTTATTGTTGGGGGTGGTTTTGTGTGTTGTGAGTGTTTGTGTTTGTGAGTGTGTGGGTGTGTTTTGTTTTGTTTTGTTTTGTTTCACACGAACTCTTGAAGTTGCTGTTGTTACTAAACTAATATTCCCATTTTGGAAACTTAGTGTGACACTGGCCATGTCATCAAGGTGCAATTTAATCAGCATTAAGTGGTGCTATGGAGGCTTGGTGAAACTGTAACAGGAATAATAAAATAGTCACCATGAACTTTTTACAACTTGAGGAAGTGAAATATTTGTCCTGGAGTCAAGAATGTGGTTCTGGACTCATCCTTGTACAATTATGTTATTTGTATGATATAAACATGTCTAGACTAGCTGATTGGACTTAGGTGCATCAAAACTTATATTCTTATTGCTTTATACAAATCTATGGTTATTTCTGGCATACTTGTTTCAAATTTTAGTTCTTTGATTGCAGAATGCTGTTGGTCTAGAAAACAGAAACCTTAACAAACTTTATATATATATATATATATTAAAAGTTGCCTAGCGACTTCTTGTAAGTATAATGGTTAATATTGACTGTCAAGGTGACAGGATCTAAAACCACTTAGGAGACAAGCCACATATGAGGAATTGTCTAGCCTAGGTTAGCCTTTAGGGATGTCTATGGGAGATTTTCTTGATTCGGCTAGGGAAAACCCACCCTAAACGTGGCTGGTACCATCACTAGGCCTAGATATTACTAGGCTGCTTGAAAAAGCAGGAGACTATCTGAACTCCAGTGATCGCTATTCCCTGCTTGGTGTCTGAGGCTGCAATGTAGCCAGCTGCCTCAAGTTCCTGCTGCCAGGACTTCTCAGACTGTGAGCCTAAATAAATTGTTTCTCCCTTTAACCGCTTTCGTTAAGATATTTTTATCAAAGCAATAAGAATAGTAACTGCAATATGAGGAACACCTTTAATACAACAATGGTATACCCTTTTAAGAAACAGTGCTTTCCAGGGTATAAGAAAATGAACACGCAGTATAATGTATGAGTGACAATTGACTCGAGACTTTCAACTCTGAAAAGAAGTTAAATTAATACCACAGCTATTGAATTTCATTTCTAAAACTAAATAAGAATTATATATGACAAATCCACATCAAAAACGTCTAAATGATCTTTCAATGAGTTTTAAACACTCATAATGATAATATACTTTTCTGTTACAGTTTAATTGGTGGCCATTTTTCTCTGTTAGTCTTGCATACAATTGTGGCATACCATTTCATTGATAGTTTCTAGATACAGTGAAATAAATGCTAATGTAAGTGTCCAAATTCAAGTTAATAAAATGAATCCCCAAATCAATTATGTAAAATCAATTCAGTAGGCAAACTAAATTCTTTCTCTGTCTGTAATTTCTATTAATATTCAATATTTATGATGGAAATATCTTGCATTTATTTTCATTGAAATATATATATACATATACACTCTCTACATACATTTATGTACATATACATATATACACACACATACATACGTGTGTGTGTGTGTGTGTGTGTGTGTGTGTGTGTGTATGAAAAACCTACTAAAACCTACCTGAGGATGAGTCAATGCTTATCTTAATAGCACACGGATTCATGCCTCAGCTGGAGGTACTACCTGTGGTTGGTCAGTCTTTGTGTTTCATGTATAGAAGGGCATTATCTTAGAAAACTTTCCATTGATGAATGGAGGAATTAATTTGGTTTATGACTTCACAGGTGTCAAGGGACAGCCATCTGGCATTCAGGCCTATGAAATTTGAGCACAATCACATGGTGGAACAAAGCTGATCACCTCATGACAGAAGGAGAGAGGGGGTTGGAGAATGCGGCTGATAGGAAGGAAAGATATCCTTCAAACATCACATCCTCAATGATCTACTTCCTTTAATTATGTACCACATCCTAAGAAGTTCCTACTATTTCCCATGGATGGAATTATCTATGGATGATGTTGCAGCCCCAGTGATCATAATTACATTGGAGACCAGGTCTTCCGCATGTGAGCTTTGAGTCACTATTTTAGTTCTAAACCACAATAGCATCCTTTCTAAGATGAAACAATTGTCTTAAGGTTTATTCTGATACTTAAACCATTTACAAGTGTCTCTTCAATATAAGTCTGTGCTTATTCCAGGTTAAAATACACATAGTAATTCAATGGGTGATGAATGTTGAAGAGTCTCAGCCTACTTCAACATCCACTGAGTGTCTTCTTGCTACGGAAAACATACTGAAGTATCCCAAGTAACTGAGCACTCATAAAACTTGTTGCCTAATGACAGGGTTAGAAAAACTGAGGTTCTACAGGTTAAGTGTTTTCTCCAAGGTCACAAAGACAGAGGACAAGATGGAGGCCAATTCAAGTTCTGTGGGATCTACTAATGTCTATCATTCTATCTTGACATGTTTTATTGAAGTAAATATCACTAGGAGATGTAGTCTTCTCAAATCAGCATCCTTCAGGGAAAGACAAATGTGAATTCATAGCACCTGTTTGATATCTGGATATCAGAAGTCTCTTACTTCTTGTGATAATTCATATTGATTGTCAGTTGGACAAGATCTGTAATCATCTAGGAGAAATATTTCTGAGTGTGTCTGTCATGGGTTATGTAGATCAAGTTAGGAGATGGCAAAAAGCTAGCATAATTATGGCTGGCATAGCCATGGGGTATGATCCTGGACTGTTTCAGAAGTGAGCTAGGCATTCCATTCATGTATCCCTGTTTGCAGATTGTGGATAATGTATGACCAACTGTCTTTGCTCTTTCTATCATAACTCCTTGCCATGGTGGACTATGCCCTCACCCTCTGAGCCCTTCCTCTGGACATTAGCGTTTGTCCAGTATTTCATTCTAGCAATGTGGAGAAGAACTTATAAACCTCCACAGTATATATCATGGCTGAGGTGGTTACCCAGTCTTTTACCTCCATCTCTATTGTGAGCTTCTGCTCAGAACCCAAGCTTGAGAACAGTTAGTGCTTCTTCCATAAAGTGTTCAGTGCTGAGTTACTAGCATTCTCTCCTCTGTCCCCCTAGGACCTCATATTTCTCTTTATCACCGCATCTTTATCGTTGTATCTTGGGTCATAAGATAGGGCATTAGACAAGCTCTCCAAGGACAAGGACCATGTCTGAGATTCTCAAAAGGATTCTAAATAAAACTACTTTAAAAATAGATAAAGGATTTTTGTCTATGGTGGGGACAGTCTTCAGCATCCATGCAATTCCCTCTGCCTATTAATACCAGCTGTGCACTTAAATCTGTGCCAGCATTAGGAACCTAATATGAAAGGGTGTTCCTTGTCCTCGGGGAGCTTATCTAATGACCTGTCTTATAACCTGAGATGCAATCCTATTGGAAAAAAACCCGATTTTCCCTTTGCCCTGGGTATCAGTTGCAGATAGCTTCTCAGTTAAGATTGTGACCCAATATTTGCTTCCCCTCTAAATTCCAAAACCCCAATTGGACTTGAACCTATTCAGATTGTGTGTGTGACACCAGAATCTCTGTGAGTTTCTTTGTTTGTCAGTCCCCTCGTGTCTGGAAGACACTGTTTCCTTGTAATCATCCTTTGCCTCTATCTCTTCCAATTTGTCTGCTTCTCCTTCTGCATAGCTGAGGGATGTGAAGGGGTTTGATGATGGCATCCTACTTAGAACTGAGTGCTTCTAAGTCTTTTATGACTGTCCAGTTTTGGGTCTCTGTGCTGATTCATCTACAGAAAGAAGAAGCTTTCTCTGGTGTGGGCTGAGTGAGGCACTGATCTTTGGGGATAGCAACATGTCACTAGAAGTCATTTTATTGTTATGCTCTTTTTGCAGAACAATAACAGTAGGTTTTTAACCTAGGCTCATGGTCTATCTAGGGTTAGGTTCTTAGCTAGATTTGCATTTTCAAGTATGAATTCTATCTCATGGATGGGCCTTCAATCCAGTATGAAGGTAGTTAGTGACTTTTCTTTCTTTAACTAGGCAACTGTCTTTCCTTCAATTAATGCCTAGTTACCTGTAAGAATTCCTTTCAGACCACTTGGTCTTCTATAAATGCTGGTATTTACTTTCATTGTACCTTGCCATTTCGGACTGGAAGACTGGTGACCATTGACATTACGTAATTGTGTGTTACAATTATTTCGATAGTTGTCTCCTGACAATTGCCTAGGTAAGGCAAGGAGCTGCCTATAATTCTACCACTTCTCTATGCTCAGCACATGATACAGTACCATTGATGCTTAAAAATATGTGTCAGGCCAAGAAAAGGAAGCAGTGAATGAATGGATGATGATTCTGACTTCTGCTTTGGGGATGAAGTGGGTACCACGCACTGAGAGAGAACTCACGTTCATCCTTCTAAGCTTTCCCCATTCTGTTCCCTGTTCTTCCCCCCCTGCAGCTGTTTTCCTAAAGAATCTCTGAATCTCTCCCTTTTTTTTGAATCACAAGCACTGGCTGTTGGGAACACCCACAGATGCACTCTACAAACACACAACTTACTCTGAGTAATCACATTGATTTGGAATTAACGGCCATTCAGATACCTCATTGAAGATACCATCTGGGATGTTGCCGCTCTTCTGAGGTATATCATATTCTGAGAAAATCCGTCCGATTGTACAAATAACTCATCAGAATGGCTCTGGCTGCATCTTGATGTGCTGGCTAGGCGCACGAGAGTCGGAGGCTTCAGCTTCCCCTTCCCCCTCTCGAGACACTGAAGGAAGTAGAGCCATTTCTTCTTCTCAAGAGAAAAAGCAACAGAGAGTTTGGCAACATCCAAAAAGTTGGTCCTGGTGCCACCAGGCATCCAAAAACATCTCCTTGAAAATTGCCTTTCCAGTGAGAAATTACAAGACATAATAAAAGCAAATAATGATGTTTACATAAGACCAAGTGGTCTGAAAGGAATTCTTACAGGTGATACCACTAAGCATTGTGTGAAGCAAGGAAAGTTGCCTCTGGCCTTAGAAAGAATGTACTTAGCTAACACCGAGCTTTGCCCTCTCTTAGCCACTTAGGAATCATGGAGCTGTACTAAGGCAAGTTTCTTGAACTCTGAGAGTTTCTTGGTAACCAGTTCTCCACCCAAAGGCCACTGTGGAGTTTTAAGTCTGATGTCTGCCTAGTAGAGACTGAAAATTTTTACCAGAACAAACTGCTTTAAGTCATGCTTTGATCTTAGCTCGGGCCTAGCACCACAGAAAGAAATGGCAATGGTTCATTTTACTGTATCTTAAGGCTAGAAAACATAGACCATTGTACACGTCATTGCTGATGGGATGCTTGCAAACTAGCTCTGACGGGACTATGGGAAATATTTTCCTATTCCTGCAATGTAAATATTCCCACCACAGCGTGTTTTGAGCCATCAAATCTCAGCAGCTAGCTTCCCAAATGTCTGCCTATGTCATAATGGGATCTTGTAAGCCAATATAAGCCAGCTTAGCAACAAACAATAAGAACACATTCAGATCCAGTTCCTTCCCCTGCTTGGCTGATGGCAAGCTTTGACTATACCCAAAGAAAGCCAAACCACAAGGTTCACAGTAGCTGCCTGGCCTCTCAGCCATTTAGGAGGAACACCTGGAGACATCCCAGGTGCTCCCTGTTTTCACAACTGCCTTTCAGGCCTGTGGCAGAGACCCCCTCTGTGGGCAGAGTCCTATTGTCATACCAGGCAAAGTCAGGATTATTCAGCAGGCCCTTTAGAATTGAGAGGAACATTTGAAAAGGATTATCCCCAGCAAAGTCATCAACCCGCTGTGCACTCATTGAACTTAAGACAATGCAAGATTGATTATTTTTGTAGTCTATGCAAATTACAAATGGCATTGCTATTAAATCCTTGGTACTTGACTTCAATTCCAAGTGTTTCAGTTACTGTTTTCAAATGAAGAGAGAGAGAGAGAGAGAGAGAGAGAGAGAGATTTAAAATGTGTGTGTGTGAGTTTGTGTGTGTGTGTGTGTGTGTGTGTGTATGTGTGCATGTATGCCTTCTCTCCCAACAAGAAGGGAGTCATACCTAGAGTACATTAATAAATAATTCCTTATGTGCATGATTTTTAAAAAGACAAAGCATTTTATAAAAGTACCTCAGCTGTGTTGGTTATTTTTCACCTCCTACATGGCTCCTAAATAGACTACCAAGGCCCTCTTGTAGTATTTTCCTTTCTAATTGAATGGCTTTACACTTTCCCTGGGCTATACTGAAATGAGTCCTCCTCCAGAGCCCAGCCTAGCGAATTCGTCACCTCTGCACAAGCTTTAGAGAATACCACAGGTGTTCTCACTAGTTGACTTACATTGTTTTTCATACAAAGACACACATTAAGGGTATTAAGTTGTATGACTTTGGACATGAAAAGGCATCTTAAGAGGAATCCTTTTTTTAAGGTAGTCTGAGGACTGGATGGTTCGTATGTTTTACACTGAATTCCAGAGCATCATAATGATGGAGCAATATACAAATTATCACTATCAACCCAATATTACAGTTTTCATTTTACAAATGAAACTTTCCAAAGCACCTAGAAATAGATGAGGCAGGATTCGAACATGTTTTTCTCTAATGGCAAATATCCTTGTTTTGCCTCAGCCTCGCTCTGCCTTCTGAGTATACATCATCGGAAGAGCTGTCTACAAACTCCCCCTTATTCCTTCTGAGCACTTACAGTCAAAGCAAAGTCACCTTCTGTCTCCACCTTGTCTCTGACTTGAACTTGAGATGATGTCATGGGATAGCCAAATTAAATCAGGACAGATTTATCCAAGTCTTACTTCATTGGAGATGCTGTGCGAGGTGTCGAGTAACTACACTGTCCTTCCCACAGGAAGCTAATTCCTTCACACAGAGATAGAAAGACAAGTACAGGGAGAATTTAGATCCTAATTATGGTCAGCCCCAGCCCTGAGTTCCTCCTCTCTTTCCAAGGCCATAAAGCTTTGACTGTATGCCTGTAAGCCTGTCAGACCCACACTGTCCTCCTTACTACCCTCAAGCTCTTTCTACCCAATGTTCAAAATCCCCAGAGTCTACCACTGCTCTCCCTTTGAGAGCCATTCACACCTCCCCATTGCAACCATTATAAGCATTGCTAGTGTCCCCAAATTGGGATCTACTCTCTGTAGCCTAGAAGATTTAAACAACTTTGAACATTTTTGAGCCTTTATATTTATTTTATGTGTACAGGTGTTGTACCCAGTGCATGTCTCTGCCAGTTACCTGAAGAGTCCAGAGTGGGGTGTTAGATCCATGGACCTGGAATTCCAGACACTTGAAACACTTGTGAGCCTTCATGCTGGAGTTGGGAATCGAACCCTGGTCTTATCGAAGAACAGTTAATGCTCTTAACCACCAAGTCATCTCTCCAGTTCCAAATGAAGCGCTTTTGAAACAATTCCCACCGTACAAATTCCAGGGTTAATTTTGCTTTTACATGTTCAACTTTTGTCATAAATCTTTTACTGCTCCAAATGTTTCACAGATGTAAGCAACTAAGAAAATAAGGTACGCTCCAAAGGAAGCCTTACTTACCAACTTAAACCAACCAAATGAGGAAAAACTGCCTTAAGGACCCTCTGTCCCCTGTATTTCTTTTCTAATGCCAATCACCCAGTTCCCCTCTGAGACTCTGTGTGAAACTTAGGGCCTATGCAGAGCTGTTTAAAAACTCTGGCCTGTGAAATGAATCCAGCTCATTAAGCCTAATATTCAAGGCTCTTCTGTCTGACAGACTTAAAAGCCATCCCCTAGGGTTACTCCGACATTCAAGGTAGTTGGACCATTCCTGACACATGATAAATATCTGGCAAATGTAGTTTGTTTTAATAGTTGTTTCTAATCTTTCGACCATTTGTAGATCTTTACCTTCTATTATGTTATTTAAAGGCCAATACTCTGTTTTCAGTCCCCAATCAGCTCTCTCTTGTCATTCTTTTCTTTCTTACCCTAAAATTTCGTACATATCTAATATCTGTATGCAGAGTCCCATCCCTCTGCCAAGGCCCACTGCCTTTTGGATTATTATCACAGCAGAAACCATCTCTCCCAGCTCTGAATGTTTACAGACTTGCACCAGGACTCTCCTAGGGCCTGGCTCCATTATTAGTCTGCAGGTCTATTCCTTCCCTCTCAGCTTAAAGTGCATGCTGAGCCTGGGTCATTTCTCCCCATCCCCCTGCTCCTACCCGCAGAGGCAAGAGGCGAGTCCTCTGTAAACACAGAATAAATGAAGACAACCTGCTCTATCCCTTCGAATTGCCATGCATTGCCATATCTTGAGCCTTGGGACTGCTGAATTAAGCAAAGACATCTGTGATTATGAAACAGCCCCTATCCCCATAATGCTATTTAAAGGCAAAAGTGCCATGGGAGAATAACAGTGCAACTCAACATATTTCAGGTTGAATGATTCTGAATGTCAGATTTGGCTTCTTCCTGGGAGGCTCCTTTGTGACAAGAGTTCCCTTCCCGGCAAACACTTGCTTCGGGGTTCCCATTACCACCACCCCTTATGGTGTCTCACAGCTCTACATAAGAATGACTGTCAGAGAGTAGCCGCCTATGGGTCTGGGCCTGGTTCTGTGACCCTTCTGATCACTCTGGCCCAGCCCTGGCTCACCCGACTGCCTCAGCCTCCTCTGGATAGAGTGTTTCCTGGAAGCCTCAGGAGAGGGACTCGGGATACTGTAAAGCACAGCTGTGATCGCGTTCTCTATCTCATCCCTTCTTTAACAGCTTCAATGGTTCCGCATCGTAAGTGCCACATCTCTCGCAGTGTGAGCCACGGCATCTCATCAGAAGCATCTGGAACACGCACCAAAATGTATTCTCCTGAGCTCAGTCCTGAACCTAACGAGGCTGGATATGCTGTGGCTTTTTTTTTTCTTTCTGTAGCTTCAAAGGTGATTTCGATGTTTGTACAAGCACAGGCAACCCATACTTAAGTAAAGCAAGATGTTCCTTTCAGCATTACCATGTGAGCCAGTCTGTCTCTCAGCAGAGTCGCATCAAAGCCCTCGTTGCTGTTTCCCTTTAGTTTTCGTGGGTTTTCCATGCATACAAAATGGGTCAGTGACACTGGAAGCAGCTGGGCCCTTGCCACCTCTGTCCTTGAAAGGCTGTTTCCTTTGAACCTTTCTCTCTTCACCTGTGTGAAAGACAGACAGACAGACACACACACACGCACACACCATAAAATTCATCTATTTCCCTTGTGCTCTCTCGGAAGCATTGCTCCTGCCACAAAACCTTCTGTCTGTCTCTTTAGAGGGTTCAGCTGTCTTCATTCCTGCTGCCTTCTCCACCTCCCAAGTCTGTGTGCTGTGAGTATTGATCTACCTGCCTGTCCCCCATTAGTCACCTGCCACTGAAAGCTGGAACCCTGCACAGATGCAATCAGTATGACACGGTGCTTGTAAGCTACAGAAACACATAATGTGGGTGCTCCCCTTAAGCTTCCTTGCTGAAGGCAGGGCGTATTGCTGAATCCCACAGATCCTCAGTTTGTTTATTTAAACAAAGATGGCCACAGTATCACTACCTGATTCCACGTTTTAAGAGTTAAATATGATCATGTATGTGGAGGCCAAATAACAATATCCAAATGTACAAGAACCAGGTATACTTTTACTGTTAGGGGTGTTATTATTATATTATGATCTTATTATCTTAAGTGAAACAATAATGCCTATCCCAAAGAGATAATAAATAACTGTAAGTATTGTCTGCTGGTAATGCTACAGATAGAGTCTGGTTATTTGGTAAGAAAAAATTAATGAGATAGTACGAGGTCCCACCCCTTACTTTTTATGATATTATTTTCCTGGCTTTGGTAGCTCATGATGCAGAACGGAATCCCGAAATGGAATTTATATGATTTCTGATTGTTTCCCCATGGAGCAAGCTGGACCATGCCACAGTGGAGGCATAACCATGAAATAGGCTGCTGAGAATTGTCCCCACACAAAAGGAAGCAGGCTTGAATTACAAGGTATGTGAGCATCATAGATAATGCATAGGGAAAGAGGAAGAAAACAGTAGTACTCACAGAATGATGCTAACATTCTCTGTGCATCCTTTGAAGTACTTTATTCAGCCAAAAGACATTTATTAAGCACATCATAGGCAATCACTTGACTAATAGTAATACAAAACAAAATCTCTACACTAGATGACTACTGATTAGACAGAGTTCCTGCCCCTGATGAATTTATAATTTTATGGGAAGAATCAAGAGAGAAAATAATAACAAGTCATTTTTTCTACTTTGTACGATGGAACATGTAAAAATCCATCATAGGAATGAAGCTTTTACATGTGGTAGCACAAGGGGCCACTACTTTGTCCTGGCTATGCATTGGGACAGTTTGTCTCCCTCTACAGTGATGTGAGGGTGTCTACTCTTCAGATTCAGGCCATAATTGCAAAATGACCAGAGCAGTGAAATGTGTTTCCACTTTGGCCTCCTAACAGCCCATCATGGAGCTTAAATTCTATTTCTTAGTTGGTTGTACATTAAGTCTTTTTATGAAGGGACTAAAATAGCAATGAGCATATATTTAATGGCACCACAGTGGGGGTTTGCAGCCATTCTGAGCTACATAGCAAGTTCAGAGTAACCTGGCCTGAACAAAAGGCCAGCTATATAACATATAATACATGAATATGTATGTTTATATATATATATATATATATATATATGTATGTATATATGTATATATACATATATATACACATATACTATACACATACATATACACATATACAGTTATAGGCTGCCATGAGGTATTATCAAGCATCCTAGTTAATTATTTTTCCCGTATCATTCCCTTCTCTAACTGACCTTCCTATGTGTCTTCAGACTTAAATTCCCTTTTTCATTATTCCCCATTCCTTCATTCATACACACTTTTAAATTGGAGTGACCTACATAAAGGCAGGGGAAAAAATTTGTTCCCAAAATCTATACATTATCAAACACAAATCCAAGTTCCTGAGGAATATGATACCTCCCTTGGAGGTGTTAATCAAGACCATCCTGGGTACCCACAAAATAATACAGGGTATTACTACCACTCTTGGTTTGTCCACTAGAACTTGATGGTAAGACCCTACTACTGAAGACACCACACATCGTGTCCACAAGATGTAGAGAAACCAAGCTGGTACTGCCATGGAAGATGTCTCCCTCCTTGGCACTTTTCATAATGCTCAAAGGTGGTCTGCAGACTAAGGAGAAAAGTTAGCAACAGTCCTACTCAGATATGAATCCTGAAAGCTATAGTAACGACCAAGCAGATGAGATGCTTAGTGGTTCAGTAGTGGTATAAAAATCATGGGAGTAAACAACAGAATTTTATTGGATTTAAAATATACTTTATAATATAGAACTTGTAAACTTGGCCAGAGTCCTAAAGTTAGCGAATCCATATGACCTAGGGGAGAACCTAGTATTAAATGTACATAGGATTATGCTGCCATCTATATTTTATCCTTGAATCCATAGATTACTGCAATTCTCATCATTGATTTGAGAAGACTCTTTTTTCTGAAGTGATGGATGGAGGTTAATATGGAGGACCACACTGGTCAAAGTGCGGAGAATAACTGATTACAGAGTTCTCATTACTAAATGGGACATCTATATCACATGATCTCAAAGACTCAACATATGCTGGAAGTTGGAGTAGAAGGATCTTAAGGGCTAGAGGACCATTGTGAGAAACCATCCTTTGTACACGATAGGGCTGAGATACCCATAACACACAATAGCTGTGGCTGTTTTCACAAAACTTGCAGAGAAGCAAACTAGCATGGATGGAGAGAGTCCTTGTGACACCTGACTTCTAGCTAAGAGGACAGAGGCAACTGACAGCTCCTGGAAGAGGAATGGCCAATTTCCTTCAGAGATGTGACTACTAGCAGGTTTCCCATGCTCCGCCAGACAGCCCTTCACACACATTCACGAGAGCAGCAGAATAGGGCCTCAGTGGGTTATGAAAAAACAAATAAATAATAAGATGAAGAAGACATGAAGTTGGGTAGGGCATGTAGGGGACTAAGGAGTAAGTAGGGAAAGTGATGGGGAAATAGCAAAATATTTAGTGTACCTATATTGTGCCATCTTTATTTGATGTTAAATACATCATATTTTACCTATCAAAATGCACGATTCATATTTTCATAACAAGTCCAATCCACAATTGTGTTGCTTTTACTGTACATTATGCATTCCCCTACTGCAGTGTCCTATGTATGTAGCAATATTACTGCCCAAGCTCCTCTATCTTTCAAGTATATTAGCACACATACTGAAAACACATCTTCCCCATATACACAAAACCCCCATAGAATGGCCAGATACACAAAGACCTTGAGGTATAGAACCTGCTCTTGGCCTGAATCTAGTTCTCTCCAGGAACTTGGGTGGGACTTGCTTAGAGTTATTCTACCTAAAAGGCCTCATGAAGTGTTTCACTGGAAAGGGAGACAAGGCTACAATGATAAATGCAAATTTAAGCCTGAGAGACAGAAAACAATTTAAAAGGTTTGAAATGGCAATTTTCATGTTTCAAAAATCTTAGAGGTGCTGTCATATCCAGGGCCTTCTCTGATGCGTACTGCAAGTAGGCCATCACAAAGCTGCTGAGATGGGGAAGTCTAAGCTGTGCAACCCATCTATCAATGTCTGACAGGATAGGGGAAGACCTCCAACAGTGCCAAGGCTCCCTCTCTGGAGTGCCATAAGGAGAGCTGATTGTGGTATGCATCGCTCCTTTGTCACCATTCCAGTATCTACAGTTACCTTGCAAGCAGACCATTTGATTTTTATTCTCTTGCACTTCTGAGGAGGTTATTCATGAGATCGTCTTAACTGATTCTCACCTTGTCTGTTCCATCCTTGTGCTGCAGAGAAATCCACGTCTGCCTTTGAACTTATAAGGCCCACAGAGTAGTCATCCTTGGTGGTCCTCAAAGTTTAGTGTGTCATAGACTAGCTTCTTCTGCTATCATATACATGAAATTGGAAGGATTCATCCTCATCCTTAATAAACTTCTATATGATTTTAAAAACTATCCTTAGATACCATAAGATCATATGCATAAAGCTGATTTTGGAGCAAATATCTGATCTCAATGAGTTTAAGATAAATTTATAAAGCAGTCTTTTTTTTCTCCATCTCCCTCACACATGTGCTTTTGATTGACACATATTTATTGGTGGGCTGGTCAGTTGATGCTTCTTATAAAACAGCTATGACTTTGAGAGCTACCTCTGTACCAGACAGTGCTCTAGACCACGGGACTGCTACAGTGCATCACAAACAGTTCTTGCCCTTATGAGACTTTGAACCAAGTTATTTATGTAAACCTAAAAGTTAATTCATTCCTTTTCAAAACACTGAAGCCCACTGGGGAATGGCTAGGAAAATGTATGTGCTTTGTCAACGGTCACTATAGATTCGCTAAGTCACTGGCAGAAATATATTTACTTCCAAGAATTTTATCTTCTTTGTCTTCTTTGTAGGAGAAAAATGGTACTGGTGGGTTTTTAAAAATCATACATTGTACTGATGGACTTGAGGCCCCCAAGAAGGCTTCCATACTATGGCAAAAAAGCACAAATGGATGGTAATATCACTGATGTTGTAAACAAGTATAAAAGATAACATTACCCAAGACTCAAGAAGCTAAGTAAAAACCTCATAGTCCAGAATTAGATTTCAGATGTATCTTATCTCATCCAGAAGTTATATTTCATCTCTGTTCGTCGGAAGATGTAGAAATGTCTGGGAAGTGCTTGGCTTTTCCTGTTCAGCATGCTGCCATCCATTTAATCAATGGCCAGAGACTTCTTTAGAAAGTTTGATTAGGTAATCTGTCCAAAAGATGACGACTGAATTTCTGTCAATTATTAAATAACTTAGTTACTGTTCATAAAGCAGTTTGAGTAATGTGGAGGGGGAACCGTGCAACATAATAGAGTAGCTTCAAATTGCATCTTCATCTCACAATTCTATTAAAGCATACTGTAAGGTTGTTATTGAGCAACCCAAGCAGTTTATCTGATAAACCACAGCAACAACAAAAGATCTTTCTGCTCTGCTATGGGGTAATCACTGTTCCAATAAAATATCTCTAGGCTTTGCCTCAGACCCAGGAACAGAGCATCAATAGTAAGAAATCCTTGGGTTGTTACTTTAGCCAAAAGAAAAATCTAGTTATTACTTGTGGCTTAATTTGGTTTCTCCTTGGATTTCTTCTTCATTCTTGAGCAGGAGGGTCCATTGTGCTTTATGTTAGCAGTATTTCTTGTTTATTCTCATAACTCCACTTAATGAAAAATAAAACTTAGCCTGGCTTCTTGGTGTCTTGTGGCTTTTTTACTGAGAATGAATGGATTGGAGACACAAATCCATTGCTGTGGTGTGCGAAGCCATCAATATATTTTACAGCCGGGAGGTATAACAGAAAAGAAACAGAAGGAGGCGAAGACTTAGTCCTGGGTTTGAACCTCCTGACTTCTTGCAAGCAAACTCAGGGAAATTCTTTTACTGCATAGAGACTTCACTTCCTCTGCTAGAAAGCAAGTGATTCTAACAAAATCATTGAAGGACTCAAATAAAAACAGGTACACAAAACAATGTAGCACAGCAGCTGGCAAATAATATGAGTGCCTCTAGATTTTGGGGATCTAATATTAAACCTGCTGGATTTTTAAGGGGACAACATATCTATGCTTTACATGTGCTTTATGTATATTTATGTCCATTTAGGCACATGTATGGGTATGCATGCAGATTTCTACATCAGACAGAACTCAGTGTTTCATCCAAATTCAACTCTCTTTTATTCTACCTATAGCAATTCAATTTGCATATGATTTTGCCAAAATTCTCATGATCAAACTATGGTGACTTCCTGCACTGAGCCAGGTTGTTCGTGGAGTTAAACCACCATTTAAGTCCTTGGTGGATGGAGGAAGTCAAGCTTTCTCAAGCAAATGGGTCTGGACCCAATCTGAAATCTAGGAATTGCAGGAATTCCTCCTGGTTCCATGAACTTCTGCACAGATGTTAAACACATGTCATTTACTTTATGTGGATTCTTCATGGATGCCTTGGAGAAGCAGCGCCTTTTATACTCTCCCCTTAGGAAAAGAATCGAAAGAGTTGGGACATTATTCTTCACTGTCTGCATTCAGATCACCGTGTCACATTGTATGATGAGAACATTTGTCTGATTCTGTAGTCTCTACCTCATCTTCTTTTATTTACTCTCCCTTTGTTTCTCTAATAGATGATGTGTCTTTAACCATGTTTATGCTGTCATGATGTGCCAAGACCTTTGAAGCACATGGCTAAATAGACCATTAATTTCTTAAAGGTTAATCATCTAAAGTCAGTTTCCAGGTGGTTAAATGTTAATGATGTTAAAAACATGAAAAATTATGTATAGATTGTAAAAGATGATACTTCATGGTATTGGTGCTAAACCATCATTGGGGGGTGATAAAATTCTGATTTTCTGTGTTTGCTGCCTCATAAATGTCCCGGAAGTGAAGGGAAGCTGCATTACCTTCTTAAATAGCTCACCAGGTTCCATGGGCTGCTCTAAATTCGCAGGGGCATTCTTTTCCCAAGAATTTTTATACCTCTGTTTTGTGTCTTTTCTCCTCCAGTATTCAGCATGGAATCTCTAATCTTGAGGATCTATGATGAAGATGCAACACAATAATCACTGGAAAATACTTCACAAATTGTCCAGCAATAAGACTACTGCATGAATCTTAGTTATCCTTTCTTATGCAGTGGTAATCATATTGTAGTTCCTATTAAACAGCTTTTGAATATTTTCTATGTAATTGGATATCCTAAGCCATTTTCATGTTGCCCTGTCATTGTCATTGCAATTGCGAGGTACACCAATTTATCTATGCAGTAACTGTGTCAGCATTTATTTAAGATATCCTGTGTTGGACATTAAGGAGCCTTCCAGCCCCATGCCTTGAACAGCTATACAAATTAACATCTCTACTTACTACCTTCGGAATTATCAAAACCAAGAAAGATATTGCTTTTATGTATGTTGGCATGTTGCTTTTTAAAAGGCAGTTATTTAAAAAATGACTGCCATCAGTGATGTAAAAATAGACCATTTCCAGTGTAACTTTCAAGGTCCCATTTTTTTTTTCATTGAAAATGACAGCTCACAATGGTTCCAATTGTTTCATCTGTGTTACCCCACTAAAGCTGGTAGGTAGCACCAGTTACATTTAGACTGTCTGTAATGGCCAGTATTTGTCTTTTCTTACTGTACAGTGCTCTTTCGTAATCTTTGTTAATTATTTTCAGACTCTTCATATGGAGGTGGCATTCATCTCCTTTCACTAATTATCCTGCTCATGGTTTCACTTTTAAAATCAGGTTCCTTCTTACATGTTACAGACGGGTGTGGTTTGTTGCATTTGTGCCTCTGACCATGTAGAAAGTGTCACAGCTGACCCTTGTGTCTAAGGATCCTGTAATATCATTTGTACTCTTCTTTCCAATCCACTCTGTTTGACTGAGTTCATTCTCTCCCATACCGCAGACCCCTGCATTACACCAAGAACCTCATCAGATCATACCATCGCTGAAAACACTCCACTGGGGCTGATTATTTCTCTGGGTATGGAAAATGGTTCTAATGCACATGTCCAGGATGTCAAGGGGAACTGGAACCCCCTTACCTTCTGTACCTGCAGAGTGTTCTGTCCACCCATGGTTTTCTGTTCATTGGTACCAAGTCCTATACTATATCGACTTTCTTTCATTTTTGTTCCTCAGCTCCTGCAGCAGGGTTTAGCACTAGAAAATATGTGACATGATTCCCTGATGGTGCAGTGGCTTCTATCTGAAACTTGGAAGTAAGAGACACATTGTTTTTCTTTTTACAAACGGAAGACATTGAGCTGCCAGCTGTCCTTCTAAAAAAGATGTGGTGGCATTATCCAGCCAGATACTCGGCACTTGTTCCCTGGCCATAATGGAAACAAAATACCTTACCTTAAATGAGTGAAAGAAATAAAGAAAAAAGGCTCAAGGGCATGCTACATCTAGGCAGTGACCACAGATACCACACTGTCCCTAACAGTGGTAATGACATGTGGTAACTCAGTAATGGATGAACTGAGATGAGATGCCATATTCAGCCACTATCAAGGTCACTTTATTTATTGATTTTTTTTAAATTGTAGAGAACATAAATAGAACACATTGAGATTTTATATACACACAAACACACAGTCCCACTTGCAAGTGAACACACACATGTACACATATGCACACACACATAGGCACTTGAGCCTATGAGCACATAAGAACACATGACTGTGTAGGTAGTTTTCATGACATTAAATATGTATGATTCTACTGCCAAATGCCATTTAAGAACCATTTCAAGAAAGTCTTGCCCAGCCATGGTTAATTAAACATTTTTTCTAGTTTTGCCTTATATCATGCCCAGATTTTCAGCCACTTTATCAGATAAGATCACCAATATGGAAGGGAAAAGGCAATGGGGATGGATTTGATGCTTGTGTGGGTTGATGTGAATGCCAAAATCAAATGGAATCATTTCTTTCCATGGCACCAGCTAATTGCATAGAAAAGAGCATCACACTACATTCACATATTCAATACCCAGAAAGCAAATCCTAATTACTACTACCTGCTTTATTGGCTTGTAAGCACCTCACACAAAGTCTCTCTCTCTCTCTCTCTCTCTCTCTCTCTCTCTCTCTCTCTCTCTCTCTCTCTCTCCCTCCTACCCTCCCTCCCTCCTCCTCCTCCTCCCTCTCTCCCTCCTTCCCTTCTCCTCTTCTTCCTTCCCTTCCTCTATTCCTCTATCTCTCTCTGTAAACACATCATTATTACAGAGTTTGTAGTAGAGGGATGGTGGAGAAATAATAATATATGTGTGTTTTACACTTTCCTACAAAATTGTGTGTGTGTGTGTGTGTGTGTGTGTGTGTGTGTGTGTGTGCCAGGGAGTGTTGTTGTTTTGTTTTTGATTTTTTATCTGTCTGTTTGTTTTGGTATAGGGGTTATTTTAATTAGTTGAAACTTTGTGCTTACATAATGATTGTGGTGGTGGCCACAGATCATCTTCAAGAATGAATTGTTTTTTGTTGTTTTTTTTTTTTTTTTGTTTTGTTTTGTTTTGTTTTTTTTTTTTTTGCTTTATGGGTTTTTTGTTTGTTTGTTTGTTTCGAGACAGGGTTTCTCTGTATAGCCCTGGCTGTTCTGGAATTCACTCTGTAGACCACGATTCGCCAACTCAGAAATCTGCCTGCTTCTTCCTCCCAAGTGCTGGGATTAAAGATGTGTGCCACCACTCCAGGCAAGAATGAATTCTTAACAATGGAATGGATCAGGTGAATTCCCATTTTACCCCAACTTTAGCAAACTGAGGTGGTGAGGTAGAAATGCTTTAGAGGGAAGCAGAAACCAGTCTCTTGAGATTCTTACAAGACCTGAGCTGCTAAGACTTGCAAATAATGTTAGCACAATTCAGATAATGAGAGAGATCAAGAGACGGAGAGATGGTGACAGAACATGCAGAGCTCTAATGCAGAAATCTGAATTATCCTCTATTATTTGTTTGATCTTTCATATAAACCAATTAATTACCACAGCCTCTAATTTGTTTCCTAAAAATAAATCTTTCCAAAGAGTCTGACTCTAAATGGTTTGTCATCTAGCATCTAGCTTTCACAAATATGCTGATAATCTTAAAGTTGGTTTTCTTGAATTAATTCAACTTCTAACCTTGCATACTCTTCCTTCCGGACACCCTGATGAAGGGTTTAAACTAGAAATGGAAATAATTCTTTCTGTGTTGCTTGTTTTACAAAGAAAAACCTATGCTTCATCTTGTAGGGGGAGCAACTTAAGCTCCATGCTGGGATGAGAAAGAGAAGTTGCTCTTCAGAACGAGGGAGGGAGCGATCTGGAAAGCAATTTGCTTCTCAGGTACACAGTCTGCAGTGGTCCAGATTCTGAAGAGCACCATCATTCCCTTCCATTTCAGATGTACCAAGTGTTCTCTAATTTGGAGTCAGGTCTGTGGTTTAAATTGGGTTTCCTTGTCAACTTTGTCCACTATCTGCTAGTGGTCGTTATTCTCATTTTCTACAGAGTCACAGATATTCACATTTCTCTTTCCAAAATTTTGTCATAGATATTCCTTCTTCCATTCTGTTCTCTTTACCTATACCCTTTGAAGAAAAACTCTATGCAGTCATGCTTACAATATAAAATTGACAGAAAATGTATTATATTTAATCTATCATCTTTACCTGAAGTCTATCTTTAGCTTTTTAATAACAACTCACTTAAATACATTCACAAAATACATGCCAGCATATTCATATTTGTGTGAGAAAAGAAAACAGATATTTTCAAAGATAAAATATTTTGGGTCATATTGTGGCACAAATATGAAATGTCTAAAAATCGTATGAAATTTTAATATGGAACAGCTTATTAATATGTATTAATAAATACTTATTGCGTTTCATGGTCTTAAACCAGTAAAGCACACTAATAAAAATAAAGTGTGTTAAAGATTCACTGGTTGTATGCTACCTAAAGCCAAAATGGTGTCTGTTGACTTTGCAGCTATTGCCTATTATGAAATGTACAGTTTCATAAAATAAAATGTGAGGCTAGTCTTCATAACTTTCTCCTTTGTTTGTGGTGAGATGCTCTATTGGATAGAAGCACCATGATTCACTGAGTAGCTCCCAGGGTATCTCTCTAACATGAATAAGACTCACAAAGACCATTGTGCTGCCACAGAGGAGGATCTGCTCATCTTATGCTCTCAGCTCTGGAGCATTTGACATTCTCCTTTGAAGGCCATGCTTCTTTAGGTTCTTTAGGAACGTTGTTCAGCTTATTTTTATTATTGGCTTATAAATATTTTATTTCCGATATTTACTATAAAACTGTGCTATCTATCCATGGGTGTGTTTATGTTATTCACTGAAAAGAGACCAAGAGCCACTCTGAAAATCTCGTGTTTTAGTTATAGAATATCATTGAAAAGCTCCTGGACTGGAAGCTAGTTTGAAAGGTGGTAAACTAGGGGAAAAATTAGACCTTGCAGTGTTTTGAATAGGCTCATTTATCAAGTATTTGGTCCCCCATTGGTGGAACTGTTTGGGAAGAAGGTTGGCCCTTTCAGGAGGAGTTATGTCACAGGGGCATGGGTTTTGCAGTTTCAAAAATCCAAGTCATTCTAGTTGGCTCTCTGCACCTTGTTTGTGGATGTGAGCTCTCAGCTACTGTTCTAGTGCTGTGCCTGCTTGCCTGCTGTCATGATCCCTACCATGATGGCCACAGCTCATCCTTTGAAATCAAAGGCCCTTAATAAACTCTTCTATAAGTTGCCTTGGCCATGATTTCTTAGAAGATCAACATAAAAACAAGTAAGACAGATCCTAAGAGTTTTAACTTAACCAATGAACTCATCTTTTGATGGATTATAATACGATATTTTGTGGGGAGCGATAAATGATAAAACTATAGGCCTGGTTGGGGAAGGCCAATGGAGGCATAGACTGGAAAGTTAAATCTCATCACAGCCCGTTCTTCTGTCTCTGTTTCGTGTCTACTATTATAAAAGATGATTTTTTTTTATACTACATTCTCCATGGCATGATGTTCAGCCTCACCACAGCCCCAAAATAATGGATCAAGACAACGATCACCTGAAACCTTGATCCAAAATAGCTCTTTCAGGTGTTAATCTTGGATATTTGTTACAGAGACGAAAAGTCCAATGAACACACAGAATTACAATGGAAAAAAATGAAAGCTGACTTTTGATGTCTCTCAGGCTACTTGGTATGAGTTATCTGAGATCAAAAGTAATGTTTCTATGAACAGGGAGATACTATCTGAGGATACAGCCCCTGGTAACATCAAGGAGAAGGCACTCAGGATTGGGAACAGGGGACTGGAAGGCAAAGAGTCTTGTATTTAGAAAGTAAAAGAAATAAGAAGTATTCTTGCCTACATTTGTCACAAATATCATTCTATATCTTTTTGGTTCTCAAAAATTATCTAATAACTTCTCAATAATAAATCTTTAAACACCTTTACCTTTGTTGATCAGACTTTTGGATTCCTATTCTTTTGAAAATGATGATGCTAGGATCTATGACAAGGTTGCCTTGTACAGTGACATGTTAAAGCAGAAGCAGCTAGCACCCCATCTCTTGGACAATTATGCAGTTTCATCAAAAATTTTAATTGTAAGCAATCAATATAGAACTATTTGATTAAGACAACTATACACTAAGGCTGTATTCTCAAATGCCTATAAGACAGCTTTGGCTGTAATATTCTATAAAGGGAATCAGAATCTCTACTCTTTATCCTCAGTTAAGAATAATCATATAGCAGGGATCATATATGACTCTATTACTGGTATAGAGATATTTTTAATATATGTGAACTTATAAAATGCTATGATGTTTGTTTTGTCTTCTTACAGTTACATACTATGCATCAATTGTCTTACCATGTCCTCTAAGAGTTTCTCATTTACATAATGTTTTTCCTGTGGAAATGTGTATGAATGTTGTGAAGACCAGGACATGGTTCTTCCCTTCAGAAGACTCTTGGGTTTTGAGAGGCAACTCTGCTTCCTAGAAGACTGAATAAAATTGTTCACTTCTCTTCAAGAGTAGCACATGTGTATTCTAGAATGTCATATACTTGTGAGCAGGCATGGTCTTACCCAGCCTGCATTCATAGTGGCCATATAAGAGACATTCTAGAAGACCAAGAACATTTATCAAATGTCTGAAAAGAGATGTTCTTAAATGGTATTGTTGCAGGTCCTCTTTCCCCCTTTGATAGTGACTGAGACATTTAGGAGCATTCTGAGAATGAAGAAAAGACATCCAAATAAAGAAGATGAAAATGTACAAGAAGAATAGTTGCCTCATGGGTTTGGACTGGATACACTGATAGCATACAGAGTTAGGAGGAGGTGTAATTGAGGCAGTATAAGGAATAGCAAGATTGAAATTATAGCTACAAATTCTAGGAATTGAGACCATATCAGAGTAAAAGATAAAACTGGGAGTGTGGTAAAGAAAGATTAGAATTACATAGGCAGAGCTCAACTTCTGAAAGACTGGGAATAAGGTAAGACATGTTAGAATACTCTTCCAGGTAATTATAAATATATTTATTTTTGAAACTAAAGAATAAGAGGGATTGTCATTGCTCTTGTGCATTTAAGAGCACATTGTAGTAGAAGTGAAAAGCAGGAAAAAATAAAAGGTTAACCTGGAGGGAAGGAGGGAGGAAGGGAAAGAGGGAGGGAGGGAGGTAAGGAGAGAGAAAGGGAGGGAGAGACAGAGACAGAAGGAAAGATGGAGAGAGAGGGAGGGAGGAAGAGAGGGAAGGATAGAGGGAGGGAGGGAGGAAAGGAGGGAGGGAGAGAGAGAGAGAGAGAGAGAGAGAGAGAGAGAGAGAGGCTAACTATGCAACTGCTGCGTGACTATACCTAGTCCTTGTGCTGAAAATCAACCCAATACAAACAGATTGCTGTCTTGCATAAAAATGCAATTACAGATTGCAACAAGAGCAACAAATTGGTCTCCATTTAGGGAGTTTTGTGAGACCTTGAGCAAGAATTGGATATGTTGGGGGTGGGGAAATGGATTGATGACTTAAATGTTTGCCTCACAAGTATGAGAACTGGAGTCTAGGTCCCTAGAACATGTAAAATCCTGGCATTGGTGGTAGCAGCTTGCAATCTTCTTCACTTAGAAGACAGAAACAGGGGATGGCCAGGGCAAGCTGGTACACTAGATGCTCTGCGAGTGGGAAAGCCAGGTGTAGCAAGTTACCCCAACTCCATAAATACAGTGGAGAATAATCAAAGATGACACTGATATCAATTCATATTAATTCATATATAAAAAATGAAAATAGAAATCAAGACATGCTGATCTAGGTTTAATTCTTGACCAAAAAAAGGGGGGACACGGACCGCTGTAGGCACATGTAGGCTTGGAAAGATTTCTGGACTTTATACACGTCTAGAGAAACATTTGGATCAAAGCTTGCAGGACTGTATAGAATAGTCTTAGCCTCTGTGTGCATGCATCTCAGTGCTGTTCACTAATTTTCACTGGTTTCATGCCTCCTGAAGCCATGATCTTGCCCTACATTTTTACCTATGTTCACTCAATTATAAGCATCCTTAGGCTCCATAGAATGTTCTATCAGAACCTCATCAAAGAATAGAGACTAAGTCCAGGAGGACAAACGTGGTGCTTGTGTTTCCCTATATAATGCTATAGTTTAGTCTTTGGACATGTTTTGTTTATTATACTGGAATAATTAGTTAAAAATAAGTTTCTGGGTTTTGTTGATGACTTCTTAAAGCAATCTGGGTCAGATTTCATCATGTAAAACTATAAAAGAACAAAATCAGCAAAGGAGTGTCAATATCTGTGCTCCTACATATCTAAGGAGTTCACACAAATGAGTAAATGCATTGGTCATACATGGGGAAGGGATTAGAACCTCACTGGATAAGACAAAGGAAAGGTAATTCACAAAAGAAGAACCAAAATGACTTACACATACTTGGGGAGGGGGGCTCACTCTCAACCTCTGTAAGAAAAATGAGAAAAAAAAGCTACAAAAACCAAGGCAATTTTCACCCATTCAAGGAAACACATTAAAAATTAAATGATGTGAGAGGAAAAAAATTAGCGTTTGAAGGTGTTTGGCTTAACTGTCTTTCCTGCATTGCTCTAGGGAGTACCAATTAGTACAACAATTAAGTAATACGCATTAGGAGCCTTTTAACAGCTCCAACTTGATCCATTAACACTGCTTTTCAGATACAAATAAAATAGAGCATGTCCTAGATAACATAAGAAATCCATGCAAAAAGTTTTCTTTGAAAATATATTATGATATCCCTGCACTTGAGACATAATTGACCAAAGAATTCAAGACACATATATGAAGAATAATTTTAAATTTTTTTCTTCCTCTTGAGTCCAAGATTTTAAAATTCAAATTCAGAGTTTCATTAAGAAATATGTATGATTTACAAAGAATGATAAATTACTGAGACAATAAAATGGGAAACAATAGAGGAGGAGATCCCAGAGATTAACAGGAGGATGGCAGTAGTAGCAGAAAACCTGAAGCCTTTAGTCTACCTGAGCTTCACTGAAACCAGGGAGCATACTTAGAAACTCCATTCCCCATTCTGTGTGCTAATCTGAGAGTGTCTGGTACTGTTACTGACTCATAAAAGGTTGCTGGCACATATCTTAGTCCTTTTCCTTCACTATTTTGGAGCCAGTCAACAGGTAAGTTATAACATACCTCTATGTTCCTCTGTATAGCACCCTTAATAACCATCTCCTTCCCTATAGCGATCCATGTGTCTCTATATGATTCATTATAAAACTAGCTGATAAACCTGGAATGGAGACAAGAACAATTATCAATTCTTTTAAGTTTTGCTTTGTTTTCCAGGTTGTATAAAAACAAACTACAATGCTATGCTAACTAAAAGGAAACCTCATTTAAGACAAATTTCTTAAGATGACAAAAGACTGAGGAGCTCAAATAAGTAAGGCTTCTCCAGTTTGCCCTAACATTCGGGGGCTTCCTGACTGTCCCATCCCAGGTCACTCAAGACCTGACAATCATTGTGATATGAGCACCAGATTCATCCGTGAACTTGGTTCCATGTCCCTTCGGGCTCAGAAGCAGAGAAACAAGGTCATGTTGGAGGAGACCACAATCCTATCAGATGATAACAGGTCATTGCCAAAGCAGATTATATAAAGAATTATAGCTGGTAAAAGTTGTACAATCACCAAAGTAAATTTTAAGTAGCTAGAAGAGGGAAGGAATTCTCTGCACATAGACTATCAACTCTTCTCAAGAAATGTTATCTGTAGCTGTCCAGCAGCCATGGAGAACTGGGTACCTGAAAGGGAGGCTGGAAATGAAAAGGGAAGGGCAGGAGAGAGAAGGATGAAGCCAAAACAAAGGTTTCTGATCAAGGCTCAAAGTTTAATATTCAGTTCTGCGTTTATAAAGGGAAAAACCCCAGACCCATCCTTTGTTTCAGCTGGATTATGTTCCAAAGGAAGCTCAGTAGGCAGTCTGCTCCCGTAGGAAATTGCAGGTGGAGCAAGGTAGAAGACCTCCACCTAGGTCAGAAGACTCCACCCTAGGTCAGCTAGGTCTGCGGAAGACCAACTGTAGCAAACAATTAAGGTCTGTTTAGCCTGCTCAAGGCTGGGGGAAGGGCACAGTTATCGCCATGTGACTAAGAGCCTTTGTTGTCAGCTTCACTTTTATAGTATATAGCTTCTGGCATACATTGAATGATCAAGGAACAAAGACCACATGTGGAATCAATGAATAAACTCAAAGGCTGAAGCCAGAAACCTCAGAGGAGTCTTGAGTGTTCCCTAGCCCCAGTCCCATACTCAACTCATGATTTCTTCTTTTGAAAACATATCTACAATTCTCTGCATCTAGTTCCTTTTACTGCCTACCCACCTCTCCAATCCTCCATCTCTTTTGCCAGGAAAAATTCAACAATCTCCTGTCAACTCTCCCTTGTCTTACCCCTTGGAATGCGTTCTCCACCAATCAGCAAGATTGATGATCTTAGAGCCCAATCAGACCAGTTCATTCTGCTGTTTAACTCCAAAGTTTTCCAGCTGTTTCAACTCCTTATCGTGGTCCTCAATCACCTGCTTTAGCTGCCACTTTCTATTTCCTCCCCATTTTCTACTCATGCCACAGCCCTTCCTCCCATTAGTCATGAAGCGATCACATTTCTCTGTTTCCCGTTGGCTATGTTTCTTCTTTGTTCAAGCCCCTTCCCATGTCCAGGGCCGTTTCAATGCTGTTCTTGCTGCCCAGAACTCATTTACTTTCTTCACTCATTTCAGACTAAAACCAAAAATGTCTTCAAGGAGAACTCCTGCCACGAATTGAAGATGTCCCTGATATTGTCAAGATGGCTCTGTTTCTTTGTTTTATATAGGACTTCTAATAACTTTGAAGAAGATATAGGCATGTCTTTAAAATTGTTACTGCATTCATTTATGCATTTGTGGGGTTGGGTGTTGCACATCTATTTACTAAAAGAATAAATGAATTCAGAGAATTAGTCAAGAATAGAGTGTCCCAGCATCAAGTTAGAAGATACCAAAGAAAGTAATTATAAAAATAATACCCAATGGTGCAAGCCTATCCTGAGAAGAGTATCCGAAAAGCCTAGTGAAGGAAGGAGTTGGTAGAGAGGGCATTATGAGGCCCTCAGGAACTGCTAGAAATTAGTGCCCAGACTTTTCATAATCTTTATATAATACTTTATGTTGAAGCTTTTATAAAGACAATATAAAGAGCATAAGGACAGATAGCCATGATCCAGTCAGATTGCATGCACATGTGCAAACATCACAATAAATGCTGCTAATCCTCCCAATAAAAAGTTCCTTAAGGCTTACTATCCACTTTGTTTTTGGTAAGTCCCACCAAATTTTGTGTGCCTGTGGTGAGCACAGTGTCCTGAGTTTTAAGAGACTCATGGGATTCAGATGAAGAGAGTGACATGCATCAGTACACAGTGTGAAGAACATCTGACACTTGATCCTGATTGGGTCTAAACAGAGCCTATCTACATGTAGGGGCAGGACCACCCCTTCAGCGAGCACAGATGGCAGAGGGCTCTCTCCAGGACTGTGTGCTGAACATGTGGGAAAAGCAATTATAAAGGGATTTAAGTCGATGGCAGAAATAGAGAGGTTAAGTCTCCGTCCCTTCTGTGGCGTATTAAGTGGTAAAATGAAAAAGCTTTGGAACAGCAAGCCAAACTCATCTGGCAAATTGTTTTTGGAAAGAAATGGGCTTGTGCATTTGGATACTTGTCAGCTGTGTAAACATCCCATTATCTAGCTAGTTACCTCCAAGGTTCTGTAAACCCTATGCAGGCTCATCATACCTACTCACAGACCCAGCATAGCCAGGAAAGAGATGCCCTTCTGTGTGGCCTTGCCTTTTGAGGACATCACGTTGGAGCACCACAACCGAGTGGTTTATTCCACAGTCCCAGGAACTCTTTTAATAACTCCAGCCGGAAGAGCAGAGAGTCCTGAAAGAATAAAAAAAAGTGCTAGTTGACACCCCTAAATGAAATGGTGCGATTCAAAAGGATGGTCTGCTGGCTGAATAATCATTCTGTTTTCTTTTTAGATCCCCCAATTATATTAATTTGGAAACTGTATCTATTAATTGCCCAATTAGACATCTGGTAATCACTCTCTACAGAAATATCCCAAATCATCATGGCTAGGACTGGGATCACTATTTTATTGTATCGCAAATAAAAAAATCTAATTTGGTTTTAATAAAAACTAATTCCAGCTAATTTAATACCAACTGATCATTAACTGGGTGCGTTTTGTGGTTTATCAAGTATATAAGAAGGGTGTGTAATTAACTAGAAATGGTGGCCACAAGGTTGTAATTAAATCCTTGGTAACTTTTAACTTTCAGCAAATGTTTTACCACTTAATTAACATCTCAGACGATGATTTATAATATGATTTATTAAATGCCTATTGCACAGAGAGCTGGGACAGCTAATGAGCCTAGTGATAGAGCCTCCTATTTACAAAGAGCCTCTTCTTTCAAAATATTATATACATATACTCTCTTAGCAAAAACTGATAATCAACTATGGGCCTAGTGATTGGCTATCTTTAACATTTTAGTTGTAGTTTTGTATCCACATTTCTTTCGATTTCCATCCAATATAGATTTAGTCCCACAGAGAAAACGTTTTCTTGATTAGTTGGTGTTTACTTCCTTTCCTGAACTCCAGACGCTTCCTCCATTAGGGTATAGAGGCAAGGAGCTAAGTACCATCAGCTAAGTACCTTTTGCTGATTTTTGAGGTCCTTGTAATCCATTGGCAACTAGTAAATAATTAGGTGCTACAGCCATAAGACCAGTTACAGGCCACAGAGTCTATTGACTATCTAAACCATAGCACTTTGTATTCAAAATCACTTCTTCTGAAATGGTTACAGCGAATAAGGCATCTAATTGACAGAAATGGGATTACATTCTTAAGAGATACCATACTAGGTAAAGCAGGGAGCAATTTTCCAATAAAGGCAGACCACAATTTGTGTTCTTGTTTGCATTTAGCACAATTATGATTTTTCATTGATCTGTTGCCTGTCTTCCTGGTCAGGTCAAAAGCCCTTAAAAGACAAGAGGCGATCTGTTTTTGCTCATCTTTGCATCTCCAGCACACGGTAGAAAGCAGAACACGATGTGGACATTCAGTGAATGTTTCCTTAGCTAGTGAATGCTGTCCACTATAGCTAGTTATTAAGAGGCACAACGTATTTGGCTTTCCAAATCTATAATTTTTACAATAGGAAGTATCAATGTATGTACTCAGCGTGCATTCAACTCTTACCAAACTTCTACCTGAGGAGAAAAGAAACCCAGCACAATGCATACCTTGGTTTGTTGCCTCATAAAGGAACTCATGATGATAGGAGTAAGATGAGGTCATCTGTTCTTTGTTTCGTAGCCACTCAAGCCTTCTTTGGTTCTCCTTTAACCTTTATCAAGACTCCATTGACTATAGCCTCCAAGTGTTCTGGGTAGCTCACCACATGGATATCAGGGCTCATTGGGGTAATATTTTGTCACAAATACCACAGTACTCTTTCAAGCCAAGCCTAGTACTGCAAGGTCATCTCATCTAAAACTATCAAGGTCTTCCTGAACATTCCAATGACCAGTGGAGATGTGAGCTCAGCACCATTTCAACATGACTCTTCTTGCTTTCCCTGAGGTTTGTTCCTGGAATGTGAGCTATATTAAGCTTGCAGCTCTAATGTTTGGGCTTATTGATTAAAACAAAGAAAACAACTTGCCACCAAACATTAAAAAAAAATAAAAAGTGGGAGAAAAACAAGAAGAGGTAAATATATACGTTACTGCTATACTTAGTGCATCTCTAAGGGCTCGAGTTTCACAATGTCTCAGACCAGTCAGGGACTCCTTTTTCTGATTTTCTTCTTAAACAGTAGTTGCAGCTTCAGGCTATAGGCAACACCAAAGGGCAGGGATACTAGCTTATGGCTTTACATCACCAGGTTAGGCCTTGGCTGATAGGTTGAAAGTGGAAAAGACATGGAAGTGAGTCTGTGTTTAAGCATAGATTCCTTCTGTGCATTAGTTCTAGCAACCTGTGAACTTTGACAGCCAGATTCATTACATGGATTTTGAGTTCTGTGGTGTTACCTCAGTCTCAAAGGCGCTCTTCAAACTGCAGGCTTTTAAAGGTTGAAGGATCAACTTTGCTAATTGATTAAATTTAGCTCTCCTGGATACAGTGTGGGGAATACTAAGGTGAGATGTTGAAACCAGCATAAGGTACCCATAGTCACCTTCAACTTGTTCCCCATAAACTACCATGAAAAGAAGCTTGGGCTACAGTAGGGCCCATGTACACACATATCCTCTCTTCCTTGTTCCCAACCTTCCTCTCAGATCTCCACCTATTTAGCCATTCGGTGACATCTCTCTCCTTCCCTACAACGTTTTGCTAGGCCACGGGGGTTTGGGAGATACATCGAGTACATGGGAGCCTCAAATGTTTCTCTGTCTTCCAAGAACATCTTTTTCTCATGTTTTTGTCATTTTTCCTCTAATTATTATGAACTTTGGTATATCCTTTTCTACTGCTATAATGCCACATTGGGATATCATTTTCTACTACCACAACTGCACTTTAACATTAAAGTTTCAATCCAAAGGGACCATCACCTGAGAAATGCACCTTTAACATCTGTTACACAATGAATGAATGGTCTCTATATATTTGCTTGACACATTATTGTATATACTCATGAGTTCTTTTCATGTCTTGTGTTAGCCATTTAAAATAATAATAGCAATAGTCATAAGAACAAAAGGATGTTTACTTAACAAATAGTAAGAAAAGGTATTATGCTAAGCATTTCAACCATATTAAACACTCAGTTATTATATCAAAATTGTAAGGAAGCTGCCATTAGTATTCTTAATTCACAGAAGAAATGGAGACATAGGCAGTACCCCTTAGGAGATAAGCAAAGACTTTTTGCAATGTAAAGATTAGTAAGGACATTCTGCAGAGACACAGATGATGAAGCTATATAAGAAATGTGTGGTCTTGTCTCTTGTTCCCAAGGGATTTTACCCAACTTTGAAATCCTCAAAATCAGCATAATGTTAAAATGGTTCCTGATTGAGCACCTGCATTTGTCATTCAGACAAATCCACTACGGGTTTTGATGAACACAATAGACTTTCTGGGTAACCTGTATTTACACCCATATATCTACATCTATATACATCTGTATCTATTTCTAGATACACACACACACACACACACACACACACACACACAGCACACACACACACACACACACACACACACACTCACACACACACACATCATATTATGTGAGGATGGGGATAATTTCTGTTTCATTTCCCACATATAGAAACACTGAGTCTTTAAGGTGGGAAGAGTCTTGTTCAAGGTCACCTAGTTACATGCCAGTGGATTTGGTACTGAGGTATGGCAGGTATTCACCAGAGCCTAGAAACCTCAGCACTGGTTATACTCCAAGCAGACTGGCAAATTACTTGAATCCTTAAGGAAAGGGTGATATCCTTAATGGGAAAGTGTATGTATAACTTATGATATGATCCTTATTAATTATATTCAAAACAATATTCTTATTTGCATAGCCATGGTTGTATGGCTAAAGGTGCTGTCTTTTTCATCACTATGGATGCTTGCTTTCTGTTCAGGGTTATACCCAGATCACTTCACACCCTGCTTTTGGCATGCAAAGTATCCCTAGCAATGCCATTATTCCTTGTGCTAAATATCTTACCCAGAGTTCAGCAAAGCTGTGAGTACAGCTGGTACATAAAACTGTTCTGCAATCACTTGCCATTGTTTATTAGAGTCTACCGCAACCTTGAAATCCATGTCTCAAAGATTACAAATGACCCTTTGCTCATGAAAACTAATGGCCTCTTCTCAGCTATCATTTCTCTATGACTTGCTGAACCATTTGATATCACTCACTCACCATCACTCTCTCCAGTGAAGCTCCGTATTGGCCAAGATATCACCTCTTTAGATCCTGGGAACTTTTTAATTTCACCATTTAGTTACCATGTGCAATGCCTCTTACACAGGTCACCACATTCTGTGACCTCAATGATGAATTTTTCTATTGATATTCCAAATAAAGATGGTGCCAAGCCTGAGTTGGCATTATAATGAGAAACAACAAATTTTGCCATTCTCCTACAGACTTTGGTCGTGTATTTGAGAATCCCTATTTTAAGATCATCAGCTGCAGAGCCAGTGTCCAATGCTCGTTTTGAAATAGTTCTACATAGCAAAGGGACACAAACTCAGTTTTTCAAAGTGGATGCACAACTTCATTTCTGATCATCAGAGTCTTCTCTTACACTTGTACTTGAGATTGATCGGGCTTCCACTTGTTAAACATGACGAGCTATATTTCAGCATGCATCAGTGTTGGAGACTGAGAAATATGACAGACAATATATGAGGAATGGGAAAAAAAAGTGAGCCCTATTAAGTTAGGAAAAAGATGCTATTTACTAAGCCTCTGTTGGCCAACTGTTGTTCTGGTTAGAAGGAGCCTTTCATAAAATGACCTCTCCCTCCCCACCTCTCATAATTGTACAAGAGAGTCATAAACTAAAATGAACTGTTTGATTCATGCACCTGTCATGTTTTTCAGGAATAAGAATCGTCTGGATTTTTCTAAAGAAGAGTTCTTAAAGGAAGCGGAGTATAGTATTGGTGGGACAAGGGACCAGGATAAGGAAGGTTAATCAAAACACAGGGGATATGAAAGGCCACATGCAAGCCAACGATCTGGTACATCAGATAAAAACATGAACGTGGTTAAAGGCAGGTAATCATAAAAGCTAGGTAATGCCTGAGGTAGAAGCAATGAGTTACTAAAAAAGCCTACCAGTGCCAAGAGTTGGATAGAGGCCCTGAACATAATATAAATCCTTCCTATTCCTCTTGATTGCCCAACAGAATGAGTTAATAAGACTTTATTGTTGAAGCTGCTACTAACCTTAGATACAAGGTATACAAGAATCAAACTGGGCCTGAGCTGGAAGCTTCCTCCCTGTTGGTCAGCTTTCATAGGGCTGAATAGTATTATGCAGGCTGGCTGGAAATAATGCCATTGTGTTACTTACTTTTATCTTGCTGTTATAAAACACCATGACCAAAAGCATCCTAAAGAAGGAAGCGTTTATTTTTGGCTTATGGTTTCAGAGAGATTAGTCCACCTTGATGAGAAGGTATATAGCAAACACATAAGCCTGAACTGGAAGCTAAGAGCTCACATTCTCAACCTTAAGTACAAAAAAGAGAGATGGGGAAGAGAGAGAGAGAGAGAGAGAGAGAGAGAGAGAGAGAGAGAGAGAGAGAGAGAGAGAGGTTGGAATAGGTACTAAGTTTTAAATTCTCAAAGCCTAACCCTAGTGACATAGTTTCTGAATCAAAGCTGTACCTCCACATAAGCTCTTTCCACAGCACCACCAACTAGAGACCAAGTGTCCAGATGCCTGAGCCTCTAGGGAACTAGGGTGCATTTTTCATTTAGACTACCGCAAGCATGAACAATCTTACTCATCAAGTCTATGTACTGCAGTGTCAAGCAGCCAGTTGAGATTTGCCCATTGGTGCAACTATGGCATGGCTATTATAATGTAACAACTGCTCCTTGATTAAATGTAACAACTGCTCCTTGATTAAAGACTTGCCTCAACCTTAAACAGAAATCCATTTACAGGGAATGAAGTTGAATTCAGAAACCCATCCTTAAGCAACATGCTAAGAATGAGGTATGGCTTAAGGCTCAGCCCAAATAAGACTTTATTGTTGAAGACACCACTACTTTTAGGCATATACATTTAGTATATGTCACTACTTTTAAGGTCGTGGAACATTTGAGGAGGAGTGGAAAGGACATTAAGAGCTAGAAGATAATAAAGAGAAGGGCACAACTTTCCTTTTTCTGAGCATAACATGGCCCTAGCAATTATGAAGTCAGAGTAGTTGTATCTCCTTGCACTAGGTATATATACAAGTAGGCCTACTCAAAGATTAGCTGTGGGTGGGAAAGGAACTCACAGGTCTTACTCAACACTTACTTTTGAACCATTGACTGATAACAGATTCTTAGAAAGGAAGAGATACAGTGTCCAGTGTATACCTGTGGGAACTAAAAAGGGGGCCCTGGGGAAGAGGGGGAAGGGAATACCCACGCCCTGCCAGAGTTCCACCTATGCTCTGGTCAGTCAGATGTGTGAGGGCTGCCAGACTCTTTCCACTCAGCCCCGGGTAGGCATCCAAGCCTCTGACCCACTCTTCGGGGGATGGACAAAGGGCAGCCCAACTTGGGAGCCCCAAGGCTACTCTCTAAAGCCCTGGGGTTATGGGAGAGAGGGATGAGGGAAGAGAGGTTCCCACTCCAGCGAGAGTGAGCACAGCCTTGATGAGCAGCTCTATGGTTTTAGAGCTTTATTATAGAAAGGCAGGGAGAAAGAGAGAAGGTAGAAAGAGAGAGAGGAAAGGCTAGAGAGAAAGAGAGTAAAAGTAAGAGGGAGAGAGGAAAAGAGAGAGGGAAGGAGAGAGGAGAGGAGAGGAGAAGACAAAGAAAGAGGAGAGAGGAGGAGTTAGAGAAGTGAGAGGTAAGAGAACAAAGGAAAGAGAGTAGTGAGTGAGGAGAGGCCAAACAGCCTCTTTAAAGTATGCTGTCTTATCTTACTGTTGCTAGGTAACTGGGGAGGAGTTTAGCCTGAAGGTCAGAAGCTTGGAACATTGCCTATGTGACTTCTAGCCATGCTTTTCTTGTGGGTGCTTGGGGGGGGGGGGGGGGCAGTAACTTAGGCAGGAGCCAGAGTTCCAGGAGCATGAGGGAACTCCTGCCATGTCATGTAGGTAAATTATCACCCTTCGGGAGGGGGTGGGGTGGTTCAGACTTCAGCTTGACTGGAGATCAGCCTGTCTGTGCATAGCCCAATGCCCCACATATACCCATTGGTGAGTCTATCCGGTTCTAATGTATAGTTTCAAATCCGTGGTTACACAGATGGCCTTAGTTAAATTCTGCGGGACTACGCAAAGCAAAACAAACAGGATAAAAATGTGAATGAGATCTTCAAAGAAAGACTGGCCTTGGTAGAAAGAAAGGACATTGAAGAGAGTCTGGGAGAAAACAAGTAACTTGCAGTAACCAGAATACATGACACAAATCTGAAATGGGTATATTGGCAAAGATTTTATTTGTCCTTTAAAAAAAATCTAAACCAGAGTATACACACACACACACACACACACACACACACACACACACACACACACACTATTCAGAACACTTTGCCACAGCCAAAACATCTACTCTGACTTTAATTAAACTAGTACAAAAATGAAAAAAAAAAAGGCTATTGGAAATACTTGTTCCTTGAGTTATTCATAAACAGTTCCTCAACTGATCTATTGCCTAGATCCTATTTAGGAGTTTCATATTGGTTATAGATGGGGTTTAAGTATAAATTTAACCTGGAAATATAATAAACAGAGTATAGTAAAGGCCAGGGTACATACAGGAACTTATTTTATAGGAAACAAATGCTCAAAAAAATCCAAATATTGATAAATTATTCTGTCCAAAGGAGGGCCAAGTATAATACTATAGACTGTAATACAGACTATTCCAAGGAAGGTCCAGTGAGTGGTAAGGAAAAGAAACAACTCAAAAAAAGACATCTCCAGGCCCTAGAAAGGAATAGATAAAATTCATTTTCCCTCTTGGAAAGATGTACTTGGATGTGTACTAGAAGACTGAAGCTTCAACTGCATTGATTGCTCAATTAGTGGGCTATAGGTGGGTTGGTCTACGAAGAGTAGTGTGGATAGCCTATAGAGAAATATCATCTTCATAATTCTCAAAAACAATATTGAATGAGAGGCTGGAAGGACATTGAATGGATCGCAGAACTATTTCTCCACTGTGGAGAAGAATAAATGCTATACTAATATGTTTTTCTCTTTTTATATGTTCACAAAGAAGGCATTATTGCACGCTTTTCTAAAATAACTTAATAAACTAAAGTCTCCTAATGCACCCCTTATATTCCTTGTAAATTTTTATACTATATATATGGGCAGGATGTCATGTGTTCCTTCTCAGCTGAACTAGTTCATATAGCAAAATTTAACTTCTTGAAGAAATATCTATTAATAACCAAGTAAAAAAAATTTAAAGAATTATCCCTGGTACAGTTTTCTCACAAGAATCAACACTTGCAACAACCACAGAGTAATACTGATAACACCAACAACATGAAGTGTGTTGACTGAAGCAAAGAAAGCTGATAGACACTCAGCAATAATACATCCCAAAACTTAAGTCCAGAAGTTCTTTATTTCTGACCCATAAACTTGGGTAACAGTCCCTGTAAGTGACAATTTCTTATCTTGGAAGGGAAGCTGTGTATACATTATCAATAAAGATATACGCAATCCACTGAGCTGTACAATGAAACAAGAGCCAGAGAAAATAAAAATGCATTCCATATTTTCTAACACATAAGAATTTAATTATTAATGATCTATTTTCATAATTCACAAACAGTTCTAATTTGAAGACAGGGAAAATAACTCTACAACCAGACTCAGGAGGCATGTCCATGCCCTTTCTCCCTCTCAAAATAACATCATCCCCCGAATCATTTGAACCTTAATTCCCCCATCAATACAAGGCATGGCCTTGTCAGCTTCATAGAGTCACACTTGAGGAGAATGGCCGTATTCTGGCCTCACAGAGATCCCTCCCTAAACCATAAGTGGGATACTTCAGTAAGTCAAAGCTCAGGGACCAAAAGATTGTTCATTCTAAAAGATAGTAGTCCAGAGATTTTCAAAGAGCAGGCATAAGCCCACATGCATAGAAAATGGATATGAATCAGATGTCTTGTGAACAGCAGTACGCAAAAATTTTCTAAATAAAATATTGTCTGAACAGGCTCTCTTTAATGGGTCCTTTAAAAATGAGGAAATGGGGTTTAGTGGCCAGTGAGGCAATTGCCCAGGGTCACAAGGTTCAGGGTGAAATTCAAATTCATAAATAAGCATACACTTCCAGGGCCCACATGCTCAGGTTCTATCTTATCCCATGTAAGAAGAAAAATACCCTATCAGTGGCATCATGGTAAAGTAAAAAAAATTAAAAAAATAAGGGGACAGAAAGGGGATGAATAAGACGAGAGAGAGAGAGAGAGAGAGAGAGAGAGAGAGAGAGAGAGAGAGAGGTAAATGTGTCTTTAAAAACACAAACAATGAAATCTCTTCCTAAAATACAAAAGACAAACCAACCTGACTTTTCTTTAGTAATTCTTTCTCTCCTAATAGCTGATTTTAAAAAATAATGGCCTAGAATGTTAAGACCTTGAATAAAATAATCAGGAAAAGCTAAACCTCTCTGCAGAGGCAGTGTATTTACACAGGGAGAACAGAATTTGTTTTCATGTTCCTCAGAACTTTATTCTCGGAAGAACCGTCTTATTTCTACAGCCTATTATTCATGCTGGCTTGGCTGGGCCTTGTTTTTCTCTTCAGAGTCCCAGAGGTAAAATGTTGCTTTCAGTGTGCATCTATGAATAGACCCATAGACAGCACTGACCTTGGTGGATGAAGCCTCTGCCACTGAAGGATTGATTTCCATACCGGAATTACCCTCAGGATTTTAGCAGAATGTGGAGTGGTGATAACATGTTACGTTTCCACAACCTTTTCAATCTGGGATGCCCTCTCGCTGTAATCTCTAAATTCTTCACGTTAAGCATTGCAGGCGCTCTCTGTCTTTCTCCTACACACACTGGTTTCTTCTCAGCCTCCAGTTATTTTGAAGTTTGGGGTTAGTATAGAACCTTTTTTGTTTTTCCCCCGAATATTGGACCCAGTCCACCTTCTCAGAATTGCTCCAAACTCCTGTAATTTATATTTTGTTTTTAGCAACAAAACTACATCTGCTTCAAAGTAGAGTACATTTGGTATGATCCAAATGGGTCTCGGGGACTAGTGACCTCTGGCCACATTAATTGAGTCAAAAGCAGCATTCAAAATTGAACACATATTAGTGTACTTACCTTTAAAAAAATGATAAAAGTCTATGATGACAGATGCTAAATAGCCTGATTTGATCACCACCCAATATATGCATGAATCAAAACATCATCTTGTACTTCATAAATATGTATAAATGTTGTGTCAACCCCCTACAATCGGTGCAAAGCCTGGTCACGCCATTTTATTCAACTCCAGATTCCTTGGTCATAATTCTGCAGGCTAACCAGGTGCGGAGTTTGTGTCCTCTTTCCTTTTGTTGTAGGGCCCGGAGACATGGGAGCCATGCTCTCAGCATGTATTATAACTTAAGAAGCTTGAGCATTAGCATCTCTGAGCATGGAAGAGTGACAGACTGTGGTGTTAGGAAGTGTCCAGGAATATTGCTTCTGTGTTCTATTACCAGGAGTGGCTTTGTGAGCCCACAGTTAATACAATCACACTTGGCTCTGCTCTTGAAATTTAATTTTCCACAGTCACTGTTCTAAAGTTATCAATTAGTTTATCTTCAAAGCCAAGCTTTGTAGCTAAAGTTCACTGAGATCATGGAAGACATGCCACAGGCTTTTACTTAGGGCTTATGCCCAGTTCAACCTCCCATGACTTACTCATGTTCTTCACAGGTTACTTCATGCTCTCTGGGCCTTGGGTCCCACTCAGTCTCCTGTTCTCTCTATTATGAAACTTCTTAAAAGAGCTGCTTCTCTTGGCCAAAATATGAGAGGGTGCAGATTCCATGATAGGCAGCAAGAGATTCCACCATCAGCAGCAATCCCTAGAAGAGCTATGGATCTCTCAGATGCAGAGTAGTTGTGATATATATCCTACAGAAACAGAATAGAGGCAAGTGATGGCTGTTTGTGCCCCAGGATGTGAACCTCAAGATTGTTCAAAAGATGATTGGCTCAGGGGCTATATTTCTACCATGGGTTCGAATAGGACATAGGACGACACTAGGAAGCAGGAACTAATTTTGCCTTCCTCTAATGGGCTGAATCTTCCAAATTTCGTTATTAGCCCTGCTCATTATGCATAGTTTTCAATTATGTGAGGTAATGATGTCTCTTTCTTTATCAAAGGATGTTCGTTGATATTTCTCCTACAAATGTAATGAGCACACTTTTTTCTGTTCAGTCGTGGGTCACGTGACATAATCTAGTGTCAGGCCTCGTTCTGTGTCTCATCCTGCCTTCTGAGAGTGGCTCTTTTATTCACAGATCAGTCATTGCCCATTTCTAACATCTTCACGGGGCTACTTTGCCAGTTCTGCTTAGCCCAAGGGGTAAACACCAGGTGCTCTTTTAACTCCTCATATCACAGCTGGGGCCAGGTTCTGAAAGGTTCTGAGCACCTAGAGAGTTATGCTACACAATAAAATATAAACACACAAATAGCATCCCTAGACTGAAGACACTGTATTCCTCAGGCCCCACATTTCTTTGGAACCTCCCTGCTGTGGTCTTGCTCAGCTCTGAGAATGCTAACCTATTGGAGGAGCCAGAGAAGAAGACACTGATTTGTAGATGAAACTGTTTCAGTGGCCCCCAATCACCTCTCAGAATCTACTACTCCACTTTCCTGAAGCTCTTGGGGGAAAAAAAATTGGTTGTCAAGTCAATTTCTGAGCAGCAGCAATAGAAAGAATAATAAAATAATGGCTGTCTCTTTATTGAAATAACTTTAGCTGTCAACTTGACAAAGCCATGAGTTTATGAGAGGAAAACCTCTATTGTGAGGTTGTCCAGATCAGATTGGCCTATGACTATATCTGTAGGGGTTTGTTAACTCGTGCACGAGGGTCCAGCCCACTGTTGGTGGTACCATCTCTAGGTAGGTTTTCCTAGGTCTTATAATTGAGCTAGGTAAGCATGAAACAGCAAGTAAGCCGGCAAGCAGTGCTCCTCTGTGGTTTCTCCCTGAGCTCCTGCCCTGACTTCCATAACAATGGACTATGTCTGGGAAGTGTAAGCAAAATAAATCCTTGTCTCCTAGAAGTAGGTTTTGTTCAGAGCGTTTTGTGAGAGCAGCAGAGAGGATATGGTAGGCATCAAATTTTTAAAAAGTCAGTACTGCTCAGACAGAAGACACTGAGTGGTACCCTTGCGTTTACTTTCATGTCCATACAGGTGGTCAAGACTAAAGCAGGCTTGCTCTCTGCGATTAAGTGCAAAAGGAATTACAAACCTACCCTACTCAAGAACATCCATATGAAAGCCTTCCATATGCACATTAACCAAAGTCATTCTGTTATGGCCCCATGTCCATATCAGCTAAAGAATGAGTGTTAGGATGAATAGGCACATGAGCGTCCTCAATTCACAAAGTATTCCTCTCCTACGACAGCATACACCTTCACAACATTTCCTCATTTTCTTATTAGTAAATCTATATGTGCTCTGCTTTAAAAATTAGAAGAATGAATGAATCTTCCTTATGGGATCTACTTCCAAGTATATGAATTAAAACTAACCCTCGAGCCAAAGTTATTTTTAAAAGATGCTTTGTATATTTAACAAACTTTTAATGCTGCATTTACTAATTTAATTGTGTTATTGGTACTTCTGCCTTTTTTTTGTCCATCCTGTTTCATTTACCAGCCTTCTGAACATATTTATGTTTTGTTTGTTTATTGGTTTGTTTGTTTAGCTCTTAAGTGTGAGCTTTAGATCAGAGTAACATAACATATCTTTGGATAATCATCCTCTTAATATATGCCAGCCTTGCTTCCTGTTCTTTCTATGGAAACTTCGTTTCCTGCTACTCCATAGTGGTTTCTATTTCTTTATCTGTACAGACACATGCTCAACTTTGTGGGCGTGTGTGTGTGTGTGTGTGTGTGTGTGTGTGTGTGTGTGTGTGATGTTTCTATCCCATTTTGTGATCATCAAATGACCCTCGCTAGAATACCATATGGTCGAAAAATTAAAGTTGCCCCGTTCTTCCTAAGAAAGAGAGATGTTCAGTCAGAGAAGCACTGGTTTCTACTCTGGGATTCATGGAAGAATAAGATAGGAAAACCTATCAATTCTACATAGCCTTTTTGTATTTTTGCTTGGTTTACAGACTAGAGTTCAGAGTTCCATATACCACATATCTAAGAGATAGAAAGGGAAAATAAGAGAGAGGGGAAACGTTTGTCTGTGTCTGTTGTTTGTCATCTCCTACATTTCAGATCTGCACTGGGATTCTTATTTCAACGTGGCATATAGAAGTCTACAGCTCTTTCTATTGTTCTGATTCTACTGCTAACCAGCCAGGTCACAAGGGTAAACACTCAGTAGACATACTGTCTATGTTAGAGCCAAGATGTCTACCCTGGTTTAAAACATGCAGAGTCCTGGTTTTTATTCCATCTTTCTGGGTCAGAGATTTCAGATGGATATACTCCCAAAGGACTGTCATACTGACCTCTTGAGGCCAGGACAGGGTGACTGTGACTGATCCTGGCATGTGATGTGTGAGTTTGTGAGCCAAGAAAAGTGTGGTTGCTTAGGAACCATGCTTACCAGAGCAAGAGTTTGCCTTGACAATTTCATTTGGAATAACATTTTGCAATCCCTGGTTCCAGAGTTTAAGGACAGAGAGAGAGGGAGAAAGAGAAGAGGAGAGAGAGAGAGAGAGAGAGAGAGAGAGAGAGAGAGAGAGAGAGAGAGAGAATAGTGACAGCCCCACTGCTTCCCTCAGTGTAATAAAGATTTTTTCATAGGCACCTATATTTTATTGCTATGATCTTCAAAGTTGTCAGAATACTACCAACGTATCACCCACAAAATTCCTAGAATTGCACATTTTCAGCATCCAGTCCCCATGTGAAACAGAAACTCTGGGTAGTCAAGACCAAGGATGTGCTGAAAGAACCCCTCCAGGTGATTTAAATACATGTGTGCATCTAAGAACCACTGATTGAAAGTGTGCAGAGTCCAAGCAGATCGATTCTTACTGGGTTTTTAGAAACTCTGCTTTTCTTGTTCCTGTGGTACACTGAAGATCAAGCAGGACAGATGTCCTTAGTGTAAATATAAGAAACCTAGGTGTGAGAGCAGCCATTACTTTTGAGTACAATTAAGTGTATGTGTAAGTACACAGACACACACACACACACACACACACACAGAGAGAGAGAGAGAGAGAGAGAGAGAGAGAGAGAGAGAGACAGAGAGAGACAGAGAGAGACAGAGAGAGACAGAGAGAGACAGAGAGACAGAGAGAGACAGAGATAGACAGACAGACAGACAGACACACACACACACCAAAAGAGGGAGAGGGAGAGGGGGAGGGGGAGGGGAGAGAGAGAGAGAGAGAGAGAGAGAGAGAGAGAGAGAGAGAACAGGATGTTGCTACTTCTACTCTGAGAAGTCACATGCTCCTACACCAAAATCTGTGTAAGTCGAACCAATATGGGAAGCTATATTCAATTAAAGCCATTTGACTTCAGGGAGGAAAGTAACTTTAAGATATCCAAATAGACTTATGACCCATTTGAGGTATATAACCCCATTAAAATGGCTGCATAAAGATGAGCTAGCAAGTACTTTTAAAACTTCAAAGTATCATAAAAAAGCCTTTCAAAATCACCAGCTTTTTGATAAGCACCTACTAAGAACCAGCACAAGGAAGAAAACTAGGTAATATTTGTTTCTAATGTTACTACAATTATGGTCATAGTTGTTTTGCAACTTCAGTAGCTTTTCATTTGCAACAGTGCTTTTCAATTTTGGTGAACCAGGGAGGCATAAGGACCTAATGGCCAAATCCTAGCCTTGGACCAATTATGTCAAAATTCCTGGGGAGGGATCTAGAATTTTAAACAATGGTCTCTGATGGGCCCTATAGCACAGGCATGTTTGAGAATGACTTCTATAGAAATCTCAGTTGACTTAGCTTGTTCCACAAATGTCTAGCCTTGCTCGTGATTTCAAAACTTCTTTCCAGAGGTCTGCATTCTGCCTTCTTCCTATTCTTCTATTACTCAAGAGCTTGAGCATTCCCCAGCCTTTCTACCTGCTGCTTGATCTTCCATCAAAGATGCTGCTTCAGCAACGTTCTCGGTGGTCCTGTCATTAGCATCCTTCAGAAACCAGACTAAATGACCCCCGTCTAAGAACACATGTTGACTATTTCACATAAAGTCATGTTCACCATCTTCCTTGCCTTCTGCTGCTTTATCTCTTCAGGGGCATGTTTTACAACCCTAATTATATATTTATTGACTTTGGTATGCTTTTGGTTTTGCCTCGATATATTGGAAAATCCAGAAAATGGAGATCTTGCTCTTCCCATTCACTGCCACATCCCCAGTGTCTGAATGGATGCCTGCTTTGATAACTATCTCTTGAAAAGATGAATGAAAGAGAAGGAATGAACTGAGATGGTTTGGTGATTAATCCTTTGTCCTGTGATCATATTTAGAATTTGAAATCCATCATTCAGAGTTGAGATTTGTTGATATTTTTTTCTGACTCAATCTCACTGACCATTCATGCTTTCATTCTCTTCACAATGTTGAGATGAAGAAAGTTAGAAAAGACATACTGTTCCTAATAAGGGCCCTGGGACTTGGTACCTTGGAGTTCACCTTATGTGATGTGGCAAGGAGTGGGCGAGCAGGTACTGTGTGGAACCAGCTGTGTAAACAGCATCACTTCCACTCCAATTGAAATGAAGTCAGTAAATTATGCCTCCAGACCCTGAGCCATTTATTTCAACATTATGGAGGAGGAAAAAGGAGTGTTCAAGGAAGCAATTTTTTCTACCTAGGTACTCCATTAAGAAAAAAGAATGGAACGGGCCTCTGGGGGAGAGTATAGCACCTGATATGACTGTGGGAGACACTTTTTTAAAAAATGGAATAATCAAATGGTGGCTTACTCACCCCCAGTCAGTTCTTCCCATTAGCAATAATAGAGCGCCATGAGCTAGAATGAACTTGAGCCCATAGTATGGCCCTGAGGAGATTCAAAGGGGGCAGGCAACCCTGCAGAAGCAATAAGACCAATGTTAATAACAAGTCACCTTTGTCAACCCTTTGTAGGATGCTATTATCCAAGGAGTAGGAACAGTTTTTTGTTGTTGTTGTTTTGTTTTTTCCTTGCTCCCCACTGTTTCTGACAATGAAAAACAAAAAACAAAAAAAAAAACAAAACAAAAAAAAAAAAAACCTGTTCTATTCTGGTGGTTTAACATACATAACAAGGGCAGAATTTGCTCTTTCACCACCCATAGAAACACAGACTCATCTAGCACCACTATCAGAGAAGGCTCATTCTGAACTCAGGGCTATCAGTGCCTGACTAGTGTGTGCTTTTAAAGAATGCTTGGAAGAGCAGAGGGCAATTTAATAACTGCAATTTTCCTTGGATGTTCTTACAAGTCTAGAAACAAAGCAAGAATCCTAGTTCCTCTTGAGAGGAACCAGGAAGAGAGGACATACAACTTGCTCTCCATCTGTCAGTTGCTGAGTGGCTGGATTGGAATTCCAAGCAAGCTGAACACAATTTGTAATGAACTACAGCCCTGGAAACCTCTGGAGATGCTCATAACTATAATGAATACCTACTTGTATTCTTATTAATATGAGTAGTTGTCGTTGACAATAAAGGAAAGTCTATGGAAACACTATGATAAGGCAAAAAAATGCATTACACATATAATCTCATTTAAACCTCACAGTAATTAAATCTTACCATAATTCTATCCAGGAAAATTACAACTTTTCCCTTGCAGATAGAAGTACTAAGAGTGATAAAGTTAAATGGAGGCCAGTAAATAGGCTGTTGGGTGAGCATGCATCTTTCATCTTTTCTCCGTGCCTTGTTCCTCTGTATGAGCTAGACTAGAAAACATCAGGTTTTCCTATAACACCAAGAATATTGAACTCCCATCCTTGAAGTCTGCTTTGGCTACTAAGTCCTTCTGTGACCTTTAGATGAATCTTTTCTCATTTCTGGTGAATAGTCTGTCTGGCTTTTCTCTGTCGCCTCTTGATTCATGGCTGAGGGCATTTTCCCAATGCACAAACTTGGGCAAAACACACAAAGCCACCATCTGGTAGGCTCTTCAAATGTTGGACTCTTTCAAATGGGAGATTACCCAGTTTTTAAAATTGATGGTGAGGGCAAACCTTTATAGGAACAAAAGTCTCAGAGTGACAAAGAGCAAGACCAGATCATCATCATCCAAAAAAAAAAAAAAAAAAAAAAATCTAAACAGGCTTGTACTCAGATTTCTATTGTTCACAAAGACTGGAAGAAGGGTCATATTCCCCTCCCCATGTACTGATCACAAGACATTTGGAGGAAAGAAAACCCAGAGCTGAGAACATAACTACCTGAACTTGAAAATAAGGTAAAGACCGAATTAAAGCAGGAAGCCTTGGGCATGAATACAAATGGATGATTATCAGCCAATCAGCCTGTGGCAGCAAGTAAAAAGAAACACAGAAAGATCCTCTTACAGGTAAAATAAAATCTGGGCAAAATGTGGGAGGTAGAAGAGAGCCTGAATTCAAGGGCTGGAGATTCCTTATAAGGTTGTAAATACGATCACCCTAATAGCAATACTAGCTAACAGTTCTTGCAGGCTAAAGAGGAACAAGAGACTGAGCTGTGCACATCATGGCATGGCTGTCACTCTGCCATTGGACTATGATGATAAGAACTTCTCCAGGCCACTCAGCTCATCGGAAGAGCAGACAGGATTCCAAGTCTGGTTCTGGTCTTCTCAGTCTTTAGCTCTCACGTATAGTAATGGACTATTTTGTTGGGGTAAAGAGTAAGAGTAGGACTTGTGATCGGTTGGATTCCAGACATGAATATTCATCTGTAAGCTGACAAGGAACTAGGAATTGTGATGCTGGTTTCTTCTCTTTCTTTTATCTGTCCACCTTAAGGTGTTGTCTTGGCTGAGTTTTCTGAACTACCTCTGTTAATTGTCATCATCCCCTCCCATGGTGTGTGACATCTGTTTCTTCTGCTGCACTCAAAGCTCTCTGTTTGATTTTTCTCTCGTTTATTGATGGGTTGGTGGATTCGCTGTTCTTTAAACATTTTCCAAGTCAAGTCTAGTCTGAGATGCTGAGTTCACAGAGAGATGTAAAAATAGAGAAGGGGTATTATGGCTTCCTCCACAGAAGGGACTTGTAGACAAGCCCTACCCCTACACACAATAGGAAGCATATGGTGAGGAAACTACATGAAGTGGCCAAATCACATCCAGAGCAGGACAGCAGGTCTCCTACTTGACACAGCAGATGTCCTATGACATACATACAGAAGGCCTATGATGCTCCCCAAATTCTGCTCTGAATGAAAATCCCCCAAGGTACTGGTAGAAAAAATCAGAGGTTAACACTCTGATTAAGAGTCTTCTATAGTGGTTTAGATTGCATCAAGAATTTCACTTCTAGTGGTTTGAGACACAGTATACAGGCAATTGGTACTAATAAACAGACAAATTGACATATACAAGAGTCCATGGAAATAAACAAATAGATATTTGTCAGCCACCGGATGTGGGCAGTTGCCTCAGTGTTGAAACTGCACAAGGATCATTGAGGAAAACAATGTTTGTTTTCCTCGAACCACAGAAATTATTGAAACAAAGAGTAGACATTGACTCAAAAATACAAGAGGCTTAACAAACAAAGACTTGATGCTCACCAGCAGGGAATGCAATGTGAGCTATCTGGATTCAACCTCTGAGATTTCATTTCAGAATACTCAGTCCTTTCTTCAGTTTATGTGATATCTTTTGTCCACCTGAGATATCACTCCCTGCCATGTCCATTTACTTAAATATGCCCACTCCTTATATTTCACTAGAATCTGTAGCATATGCAAGTGGTTTAAAGATGGTGGCTTTTTATATTTCCCTTCTTGGATTGAATTATCCTTGTTCCTGTATCTTCAAGATAACTCACAACTCCAAACATCCACTAATTTTAACTTTGTAGTTGTCTGCATGTAATCAAGAAACTAGGACCTGAAAAATCATCCACACATTAAGGCTTACATAAAATATGCACTCACACTATATTTGTATTTGTTGAGCATATAGTCATTTGCCTAGCACTGTTCCAATAATGCGTACTTATGATGGAAGACCTACATTGTCTTACACTCATATCAAGCTTAAGGAAACAAGCATGAAGAGGAGAGGGAGAGAGAGAGAGAGAGAGAGAGAGAGAGAGAGAGAGAGAGAGAGAGAGAGAGAGAGAGAGAAACAAGAAAAAGAACTTGAGAGACATACAAAAGATCTGCATGAGTTTGAAGTCAACCTGGCCTACATAGAGAGTTCAAGAACGGAATGGATAATTTGTTTTAAAATGAATTAAAAATGTAATGGTCTACATAGTGAGCCCAAAACTGTAGTGGTCTACATAGTCAGTTCAAAGCAGGGATAGATAATTTGTTTCAAAATGAATGAATATTATGAAGTACTTTGGAGAGAAACAAACAGGGCAAGGAAACTGAGGATAACAGAAGCAATGGTTTAGCCTAGTCTCAGAAATCAGAAAGCAAGGCACACTATGTTCCAAGGGTCCCCAAGTCAGATTGTTTTGGTATCTGTTACAAAAGGAAACAAAAAAGTAAACAAAGATGAAAATAGTGAGAGGATGGACGAATAGTTTAGTAAGCTAAAAGAATATGCTAAGCCATATGCCCAGTACTGTAGTTTAGAAGTACACCCCTACCAAAGGCTCCTGTCTTGGAAGCTTGGCCTTAGATGATGGCACTACCGGGAAGTGGTGCATAGAAGGTGGGGCCTAGAGGAAGAAATGAAGTTGTTAGAGTTGGGCGGTTGAGATTCTACAGTTATGGTGAAACCCCAAGCCACTTCTCAGCTGCTGTCAAGCAGTTCCACCAATGACTCTCACCCAAGATGTTCTTAATTAGTGCAGGGTGAGTGGCAAGCCAACATAGCCAGATAATGTATACCTACTAATGGTGCATTCAAATTAACATGAAATTCAACTGGAATCCACTGAAGGCTAGAACGGGAATAGATATAAGTTAAAAATTGTCCCATCTCACGAATCTGGGGCATATCTTACTCAGTGAACATGGGAAATGATTATGTTTGCTCTATATGTTATCTATTGTGGATGGTGCTGACATGAAGTTCATATATAAGCTTTTGTTTGCCGATGTCTTCATTCTGTCAGACATATATCTAGGAGTGAATTTTTGGGGTTTTGTGTTAACTCTATGTTTAGCTTATTAAGGAAAAGCCAAACTTGAATCAGTATGCCATTTTAGATTCCAGTGACCAATATGTGATGTGTCTAATTTCTTCTTATTACCTACATACTTTAATATTGATGCATTTTTACACCAATGATCATGTTTACACTAAGTGAAAACTACACATCCAGGGCCACATATCGCATACGATTCAATTTATGTGAAGTATTTGAACTAGGAAAATCCATGGAGACATAAAACAGATTAGTGGTTGCTTAAGGCTACAAGCAAGGGCTTGGTGGGGATGGGGTGACTGATTAATTAGCCTTCTATGATGATAAATAAGAGAATAAAATTCAAGTAATGGAATCAGTAGTGATTGTCGCAAAATCTTGTCAATGTATTCAATACTGTTGAATAATGTACCTTAAAATAGTTGAGCTGCTAAACATCATGTAATATGTACTTTACTATGGTAAAAGACGAAGGCAGCTGAGAGTTGCATAGGAAGTTAATTAAGGAAGATGGAGGAAGTGTGGGGAGATGACCTCAGCAGTCCATGTGAAGGGCATGAAAGCCAAAAGCAAGGGGTGGTGGCCTTGGGAGTGAAATTTGACTAGGTCAGGCTTGATCTTTAACCATCTTTCCTTTTACCACAAATCGAATTATCTTGCTGTTCCGTGTAAGGCCAACTTCTGTTTCTGTCTGCCATCAATGTAGTCCTTATCCCCACTGTTTCATCGCTAGGTCTCTCTTCCCACTGACTCCTCTGTCATCCCAGAAGCATCGATGTCTTATTATATTTGTTAAATAAATAAAAATAAATCAGCAGCATCCCAGAGCTTAAGGCTGTGTGTGCAGACCTGCTGGGCAGCTCCTATCATTACACAGTTTCTCCTCATTTTCCAATCCCAGTCCAGTTAGGGTCCTGGACCACATGTAAGAAGGTCCTAAAATCAATATGATATTTAACAGAAAGCTACTGAAGCATGGGCAGCCCAGGAGCAATCTGCTGACTCACTAACATCAGGAGGGCTTCTTGGTCCCAGCTGCTGTAGCATTAGCATGGGTGGAAGCCCCAGAAAGACAAATTGCTGTCATCAGTTCCCAAGAAGAAAGACTTGTGGCCTACCTTCTGCAGCAGTAGGGGGGGAAAAGAAGGACAAGCTGGTTGTTTCTGTCCCTGCTATGGTAATGAGGATCACTCCTGACACTGGATGACAGTGGGCTTGAAAGCAAGTTGGAAATCACCCCAGTTCCCCCGTTAGCAGTCTGACTTGTGTGTTGCAGGGTCAGCACAGGCCAGGTCTGTTGCTGGGACTTTGCAGAGAAGGTGCTCTGATCCCATTAATATGGACTCTGCCTCCTTCAACCCTGGCACAAACAAGCACGCTGTCATCCACTGTACAGCACAAGACAGAGCAGGTGCAAAAAGAAAGCTCAGAGCCACAAAAAAAAAAAAAAAAAAGCAACACATAACCAGGCAAACATCATTCACTACACTCTCTTCTCCAAGTCAGCCTTGCGTGCCAGTTCCAGAGACCCCGGTGCTTGGCATCATTACATCTCATTATGAGAAGAGTCATTTTAGTAGGCATCTCTCAATAGGAAACAATGCAGCAAGGAGAGCAGACTGATGATCGCTGAGGCTACACAAATCCATTATTAAATACTGGCTCCCCTCACGCCCCTGCCAGAGTGGCCTCAGGAAGGCTGTCTAGTTCCTAAAGCCTCAGGCTTTTTATCTAGGAAGGGATGTTAGGCGTATCCTTCATGCAGCTCCTGGGAGGACTGTGATAGCTGCATGTCAGGGGTTAACAGTGCTTAAGACAGCAAATGTTAGCTAATAACTGTAACCGTGATTGCTATCAGAATCACCTTTTCTTGCAAATGCTGGGGATCTTCATTGCTATAAGGAACTCAAATTCCTCCTTGAGCTCCTAAAGGGCACAGCGCCTGAATGAGGACGGATGCTTTGGAGGCAAAGTGGAGGCCTGCGCTTCTGGATCCCTCCCCGCCTGACTTCCTTTAGTTGTGAGCAGTTGCACACATTAGAAGCCAATAGGGAGGAGCAGTTCCCAGGAGACTATTTCAGAGGTCATGCTTAGCAAGATGTTTTCCTGCTTTTATGAATTACAGCAAGAGAAATCCAGAATGATTGTAGCTAGAATACCAATGTTTGGGCAGGTTCACAGTGGGCAGTCAGGTAGAAGGAAATTGGTTGCGATTTGATTAGAGGCTTCTCAGGAAACTTACTGCAAGCAAAACAGTTGAATGGAAGAGTGACTACGCCAACTTGAATCATAGGGAGCCTGAACTAGAAATATGGAAATGTCCGTCATTGGTAGTATGGTTAATAAAATACTTAATTGCATTTATATACAGTTTAGAACTAAGCTGTGTTACTGACTTTGCTGTAGAAAAATGTCTAACAAAGCAAATTAAGAAAATAAGTGCTTATTTGTTTATTTTGTTTCTTTTTATTCAGTTTAAAGATCTAGACTGTAATGACTGGGGTGGGATGGTGAACATGAGGCCACATTGTTGTATCAGAGCTGTTCTCAACCAAAAGAAGGAGACCAGGATGAGTTCTTTATTAATTTTATGCTTTTATTGAGTCATACAGATCCAGCCAGGGACATACAATCTTGTGACTGCAAATCTAAAGTGGTGGCCCCCAAGTCCATAACACAGGGGAGTTTTGAAGGGAGAAAAACCCACAAGTTGGTACTTTATCCTGAGACTGTTGAAAAGCATTGAAAGGATATGAACTTTTTTATAAAATTGGGGCATAGCCAAGGAGACCCCCTCTCTGGATCCAAAATGGCAGCCCAAGTCATGGTTTGTTAAGCTTGAGAAGAGGCCAATTTCTGATAACACAGTGGAGCAATCCTCCATTCAAAGCTTGGCATGTGGGCTGTGGTGGTTTGAATATGCTTGGTACAAAAAGGTGTGGCCTTGGGGAAAGAATGTTACTGTGGGGATAGGCATTGAGACCTTCCTCCTGGCTGCCCAGAAGGAAGTCATCTCCTGTTTGCCTTCAGAACAAGATGTAGAACTCCTAGCTCCTCCAGTGCCATGCCTGCTTGAATGCTGCCATGCTTCCTATCATGACAATAATGGACTCAACCTCTGAACAGTAAGTCAGCCTCAGTTAAATGTTGTCCTTTATAAGAGTTGCCTGGAGCCATGGTGTCTATTCACAGCAGTGAAACCCAAACTGAAACAGCTGTGTTACCATGGTATCACTTTTTGATCAGGAAGGGGAGCAGAAAGTCTTGTTGTTAAGGAAGCAGCACAATACAAGTGAGTTATGGTTCTCAGAAAGTATTGTGTATACCTGAGGGTCAGGCTCAACTCAGTCTTAGCTTGAGGTAGGGTCAAGATTTAGCAAATATGTTTTTCTCACTTTGACATGTCATCTACAGTCAGGAAGTAGAGAGAGATAGGTGCTGGCACTCAACATTCTTTTCCATCCTCATTCAAGATATGTCTTCCCTCCTCAGTTAAACCTTTCTGAAATAGCTTCAAAGATATATTTAAGTGAATATTTCCCAGGTTATCCTAAATTCAGTATAGTTTCCAATGGAGTTTAACTATCTCAGAAGCCAAAATAGTCGATGGCAATGAGAGGCAAATGAGTTGTTCTAATTGTTGATGCAAGTTGTGATGATTCATGCCTTTGTTTCTGGTATTGAGAAGCTTCTTTGTGCTTATGGCTCACCTACTTCTCTATGTATGTGCCATTTCCGAAGAATAAAGAACTCGGCTGGGAATGTGATCAACCTAGAATTTAAAAGGTCTTCGTTCTATTCCCACCACTTGGATTAAAAAAAAAAATGGACTGAGGAAGAGGAGAAGGAAGAGGGAACCTAAGATTAGGAGAAGCTGCTGGCTTCAAATATCCAAGAAGTATGGGCAGATTCAGGCTTCGTGGCTTCTGTAGACACAGGCAATCATGGGTCCAGATCAGGAGCAGACACCTTCAGTACCACACCATGGGGATTTTATTTAAACAATGCACACAGCTGCATCCTTCACAGAGAATCTGGGAATCAGCTGCTTGAGCTGAGTTAGTCCACCAGAGGATCCCACCTGGACAGATACACTACTTTTGAAGATTCCCAGCAAATGCTTAGCATGATTTTGAAAACACTGACCTTCCTATACAAGAGGTTCACGACACAGGGAGAAAAACGCAGCTTTACAATGCTTCTATGCTGAGTCTAGTGACAATGTCTAGTGGTGATTCAGAGCATGTATTGAAGACATCATCCTGAAGTAGATGCATCAATCATTCTCCGCAGCACTGCCAAATTTAAATCATAGGGCACAATAGAACAGTTTCAAAATTTTAATATTATTAAGTAGTAGTAGAGACTTCTAAGCTACAAACCCAACTTTACTTTTGCTTCTGTGAGAAAATTATTAAAAACAAAAGGTCCTGCTCCTTACAAATGATTCTGATAAATAATGGAGCAAAGGGTTATTCATCTTGACAACACTGTTTACTGAATAGAATTGTTGTTAGGTACCAAGCAATTCGTGTAGGCCAAATGTGAGAATTCTCCTACTTTGCAGAGAACTGAAACTATGATTGTAAATATCACTACAATGAAATATTCTTGCACTGTTTTTAACCCCTAATTGTTTTTTATATCCCTGGTAATTATAATTTATTAGAATTAATTCCCATAAATAGAATTAAATACATATACCAATTTGGATCTATATAAGACCTATAAATTGTGTTTATTAGATTTTTTTATGTTTTAGAAAATATAAATTTCACTGACAGAGTTTAGTTATATTTTTCTCTTTCTTTGTTTTATTTCACTTATTCATTTTTATTTTCATTACAAAGTTATCTTGGCAAAAGTCAGAAGAACTATTGACCTTGGTGTTAAGCTTGCACTAAGTGGGTACTTCGGGTCACAGTGATGTGGTTCTGAGGAAGACTGACAAGGCAGTCATGAGTTTAGACTGGCTCAGGAAATGGCCCCAGTCTCATGCAGCCTCCTTCATATTTCTAAACCAACTGAGATCAGACTTCATATTTGAATCACATCTGCCTGAATTACTTCCAATCTAAGGTGGCTTTGAAATTTTTCATATTAATGGAGTTGAATATAAAAAGTAATAAGAAAAATCTATAGGCCTATATAACTTTAAAGTTTTATGTGCATGGACCTGCAAATATTAGAAATGTAGTTCATGGTGATGCATAATAGTAATGGTGTAAGAAAATCTATAATCTGGCTGGGGTGCTGGGCCAGATGGTCTGGGAACTCAACCAGTTATTTGAAGGACATAAGAAGAAGCCAAAGGCAGGGTGGGTACTGAAACTGACAAAACAATAGGAAGAAGGATGGGGCCATCAAGTTTCTGCCTGCTTACCTCCAATAGGATGCCTGAGAACCCTGCTTCCTATTAATGATTTATTGTTCTCTCAAAACCCCCAGATTTTAATCCCCACTTTAAATTTCTGAGCAGCCTATTTAAATTACACAGAAGGTGAGGAGATTACAGCTATTTATTTATTTATTTGTTTGTTTATTTATTTATTATTTATTAAAAGACAGAATCCGTGTAGCCCTAGCTGGCCTGAAACTTGCTATTGTAGGCCAGGCTAGCCTTGAACTCATAAAGGTCTGCATGCCTTTCCCTTCTGAGTCCCAGGATTAAAGGCATGTACAACCTCACTCATTCCTTTTTAAGATTTATTTTTATTTTATGACTATGAATACACACACACACACACACACACACACACACACACACATATCACGGAGGTCAGATGAGGGTGTTGGTTCCCTTGGAGATTAGAGATAGTCGTAAGCTACCATGCAGGTACTTAAAAAAGTCAGGGTATTGCAGAATATCTGATCACACTGTGAACTCTGAGATTTTGTTAGTTACTGGGGGAAAAAAAAAGCTGTTTCTAATTGTGGTGTGGCTCAACCTTAGCACACCTTTAACTTTTCTAGCTGGGATACAGATACACATTTAGTATATACCTTTAATCTTAAACAATGAAGGTAAAGTTAGTTTGCATGTTTAAAAGTGATGTGTAATTGAGTGGCAGACAAAGTGACGAATCAGAGAAAGATTTGACAACATAGGACATGCCCAACTCTCAAGAGAAGAGAAAATAATGAGAAACTACTTAAGAGCAATGCAGGTAAAATAGAAGCAACTTTACTGGGACAGTTATAGAGAGTCTGGTTGCAGAGAGAGAAGAGCTAGACAAAGGTTAAGACAGAAGGAGCCAGAAAATTAGAACATATTGCTAAGGTTAGTATAAGGCCAAGCAGAGCAATTCAGTCAACCTGAAAAAGAAACCCGATTGACTCAGTCAGCTTGGAGAGGAGTTTGATCCAGAAGAACTGAGTGAACCAGCCAGCTAGAGATCAGAAAGAACTATGAAGGGGTGAGCTTATTTAGCAGCAATTCTCAGAGGCTGAAAACATTCTAGGCCTAGATTTGATTATACAGAGGCTTCTAGGACTAGGCCTAGATTAGCAAACCGAGGCAGTAACCTTCAGAGATGACAATCACCTCTGGCAAATAAAAGGTACTTTTACATCATCACAGTCCTCTGCAAGAGTTGAATAAGTGCTCTTGACCATGCCACAAGCCTATGAAATAGGGAATTGTAAAAGAAACATAATAAAGGTGAAAAAATATATAAGTGATTTTTTTTGTTGTTTTTTCATTATTTATTTATTTATTTTGTGTTTTTGGTTTTTCAAGACAGGGTTTCTCTGTGTAGCCCTGGCTGTCCTGGAACTCACTCTGTAGACCAGGCTGGCCTTGAACTCAGAAATTCACTTGCCTCTGCCTCCCAAGTGCCAGGATTAAAGGCGTGTGCCACCACGCCCAGCTAAGTGATTTTATTATAGTTGAAATGTTTCTGAGCTTAAATATAAAATAGCATTGTGAGCTCCCTGCATTCAAGAGGAAGAAAGTAAGAGAAGTCATTCTGATTACGTAGATGCATCAAAGCAGAGGCTCAATTTCTACCTGAAACTCCTTTGGACACTGTGAACGGAGCACCTTCATAGGAGGAAAGCCAGTAGAACTGGCCAGATTTTGCTACAAATGCTGAAGCTGTACTCGTTCTCTTAGCTGTAAAACAAAGTTCAATTATAACTCGAAGTAGTGGCCACCATCCAATTCAGTAACAGGAGCCATGTGAGGCTCAGATTGGTTTGTTTCAGGTTTGTAATAAGAGCCTAGATGACATTACGGTACCAATGGGCAAGGAAACAGGAGGATTAGAAAGAAGTGTTTCACAAAGCCAATTGAACACCCAAATTCCACGTGACTTCTCTTTCTAGAGTCTAACTCAGAAACACTGGAGATAGTACCCACCAGTGCCTTGTGTTCCTGTTTGCCTCATTTTGTGTTAGTGTGTTTAAAATTCACTCCTCCAGTGAATCAAAAGCAGAGAATTTGTGTCTGCACTAGAAACCAATAGTTGAGAAAGCACCCCCTGAGCATATGGCAAATGAGAGAAGACTGGGATCCCCGAAGGCCACCCGTACTACAGGTCACCTAATGTGAAAGACAAGAGTAAAGCCAAAGAGCTGCTTATGGGACTTGGAAATTGGAACTCGCTATTTGGAAAGAAGAGAACGAGAGTCCAGGCTGTGAGCCCACTACCCTGGCATGCCCACCTCCTGCGTTCCTGGTGCTCAGATATTCCCCGCAAGGCACATGGACCCTTTACAGTCATTCTTTTCACATGGCAATGCCTGTCTGCTCTGGCAAATTTTGATAAATGCAATGCCAGGTTGAACAGTGTGCAACCACTGCAAGCAATATTAATCAAAGAAGGGACTGGGAGATCTCTCGGGTACTGTTGTAGCGAGGGAAAAATAATCACACGTCTGATTTCTTCCAATGACTATGTTCATGGGTTATTTTTCCTTTTTCTTTATTTTTTTTTTCTTTCCTAACCTAAGAGTCACGCTGCTGCCTACAGACCAATAGTCAGATGGTCAGATGGGTATCCATCAGGTTCTATGTAAAAAGCTGTCCCCTGGAGGCCTAATTCTGATTTGTACTCTCTCCAGATCCTGAAACATTAAATAAGTTAAAGCCGCTGGCTTTTAATGAAAACCTTAGCCTTCCTGGCTTAGCTTTTAATTGTGCAACACACACACACATACACGCACACACACACACCACCTCCTGAGCTGTTTATTGGAATTACAAACGTTCTGCCTAAATGTCAAGCTATGCCACAGAGAAATGTGAACAGCTCAGTTTATTAATGGCAAGTAGGAAGGTTGGCCCCATCACTCACAGCCATGAGGCCTCCAGCTTGCTCTCAGGCCCTCAGCTTCCAACAGAGTGATGTGGTCACAGCATTAGCTTAGAGCAGATTAAAAATCCAAGGCACAGGGAGAGACTGACAAACCCCCTGTGCAGGTCAGAGTCATCAGCAAGCAGACAGAAACACAGACAAGAGGCTCCTGTGTAGATGGCCGCAGATGCTCTTGTAGGTTGCCTTCTCTGGATCTGCTTGCCAGACATAGTGCTGAACAGTATCTCAGCCTTCTCTGTCTCATCAGCCAAGGCCTATCATCTGCCCCTGAAGGGCTGCTATGAAGCTGGGTTGGGAAATACTGTCTTTCAGTCTCTAAAGTAATATTTACTACATAGATTTTTCAAAACAGGGATCATAAGTTTAGAGGAAAATTAAGGTATAGGCTGCAGTCTAAGATTTAATTTCTTCCATTTTCAAATTCAAGAAGGACACGTATCATAAGGACTCCATCCAAATGAAAGTTATGAGGCTACACAAAGTGACACAATTAATAATTGGATAACCAACTCAGACAGGGCATACAATAATGTCCACTTGTGTACTCATAACTGCTACTCCCAGATCAGTGAATTTTTTCTTAAATCCGAGGTGTGAATCACTTTTGCTGTCATGCAATCCATAAAACAAAATGCCAATACGAAAAGGCTGGGGAGAAAGAATAAGTCTGGCTGCTAGCAATGGGCTTAATGTTAGTGTGCTGGGTATTATATGCTTGTGACACATTTCCTCTGCATAAAAGCAGCCAAAATTGAAACTATTAAAATAAATAGCTCTGGGTCAACAAACATCTATAACACCAATAGGCAAATCAGTGCACTTAAATCCCTTCCTATGTTCATCAAGGAAATGGAATGATCATCATTAGAAACCATGCAGCAGAAGAAAGGCAGTTGTTCATGTATCCTTTAGTAAACTGATCAAGAGGAACCGAATCTTGTTGATCTGCCACTGACATGCCCAGAAGCCCTGCTGTATTTGCTTCTAGCCACCAGCCTCTCTCTGACCTCCAGAGCATGAAAACCCACTTCCTGGAAGGAGGACGAGATACTTGGCTGCTACCGGCAAATCATCTGCCGTGACTACAGAGGTCTTCTCTTCTCTAATAAAGTTTATCTGTTTTGAAATGGAAATTCTAGAGGAATTTATGTTTTGTCTTCAGCATCCCTCATCCCATTTGTGACCTGGAGTTGACTTTTTTTTTTCTTACAATTAAGAGGCAGAGATGGAAAAGGGGGCTGGAAGCTTGTGAATCAGCTAGCCTAGAGCATGTAGCACAGGTATAGAAAGAGAAAGAGAGACCCTGGCTCAAAGCAAGAGTGGAAAAAAAGAACCAAACCCTGGAAAAGTTACAAGTTTTCCTCTGACTCTATTATGTGTGCAGTGGCACATGCTTGCTTTTAAGCTCTGCCCCCTCTCTCTTTTGCTCCTCCCTCCCATCATACACAAGCACGTGCAGACAGATAGACAGAAAACACAGACACACACACACACTATATGGTAGATAAATAGTGAATGGCAAAGAATTAAGACTTGAACCTAATTCTAGTCACTCTATAACTGGTTGACAAAATATTAATTTCATTCTAACCTCCCATGCTGTGCTATTGGAACATAAAATGCCACTCTGAGGTGGGGCAGGGTATCAGTAGATATTTCTGATCACTGCTGTCATCGGGGCCTTCACTACTGAGCTGAGCTTAGTCCAGTGTATGTGCCTAATTAATATCTGATAATGAGCTGCTGTAGAAGACACCTGATATTGAGAACTGGCACCTCCGTCCCCTCCATCCCTTTTCTCCTTGCCTCCATCCCTAATGCCAGCTTAAATATTCTTTTCACTTCATGGATTGTGGATTTGCTTTCCTCTGCCATGGAGATCTCCCATTTCTCAGAAGGGAATTCCTCACACTAGTTCCCTGCATCATTCTTCATTCAACCTAGTCGAGCCACCTCATCTCCTTGACAGGAATCTTGATCTTCTGTGATCCTCAATCGAGGTCTCTAAGCTCCATCCTAGAAGAGGGAGAGATTTAGACTAGACGAAGGATCTAATATTCTCAGAACCATCAAAAATATCTGGCATTTGGTGTAAGTTTCTGCTTGGCAAAAATCTTCTCATTGTGTGTTTATGGCAAAGGTTAGAGTTAATAAGACATTTCAACTCCCAAACGGTTTGATTTTCATAAAGTTAAAACAGTACAGCAGTTACTATTTAATTGAGGGGATATACTCTACTGTCTAGTTTCCTTCTTTAGTAGCATTGGGAAGGAACGATGAAGAAATGACCCGAAGAAGAGAACACAACTACACTTGGAGAGTAAAACACAAATATTTCACTTATCATTTGTTGATGACCCAAGAGCTTTTTATATAATTACATGTCTACAGAAAGATGTTTTACCACAAAACATGATAAAATTTGATTCAGAAAGAAAACAAGTATAGGAGGTAGACCCTTCCAATCCTAATATTTCTAAGCTCTTTAGTTGCCAGGATTCTTTTAATTCAGAGGGAACATTGCCAAACACAGTGTCTCATCTGCGAAGAATGTGCTTTATTCTCTTGGCTTTAGGGTTGTATACTATTCAGCCATCCCACATCTTTATATCTGCTGTGGAAATCACATCAAGCAATTGCAGAAAACCTCTGATTCACGTAGGCAGGACTTCTCACTTGGTTTTCCTAGCCACTCGACCTCCTGCAGACTTCTTCTGATTACTGTCACTATAGATTGCTTTTCCTGGGGACCTCAGTAATGATTGCAGCAAAATGTGAGTTGGGAATGTTTCCTGTTCCATAATAATCAGGCTTGATGGTGACCAACCTTGAACTCTCAGTGACCCAGGACCAGCAGATAAAGAAGAGGTATGAGACGTGTCTGTCTGTCTGCCTGTCTGCCTGTCTGTCTGTGTATGAGTGTCTACTTCTGTGTGTCTGTCTGCCTCTCACAGACCTGTGTGTGAATATTTATGTGCATTCATGTGTGCATATATGTGTGTGTATGTGTTTGTGTGTATCTGCATGTGTCTGTCTCTCTGCATTTGTCTGTCTGTCTCTCTGCATTTGTCTGTCTGTCTCTCTGTGCCTGTCTGTCTGTCTCTGTATGTGTGTGTCTGTCTGTCTGTATATCTGTTTGTCTGCCTGTATCTGTGTATGTTTGAATCTGTACGTGTATGCATGCCTGCATGCCTATGTGTATATGAGTCTGTGTACTCAGATGTGTGACACATACACACACACACACACACACACACACACACACACACACACAGAGAGAGAGAGAGAGAGAGAGAGAGAGAGAGATTGAGTTAGACACAGAGGAAGAGGGGTGAAGGTGGTAAGGGCTGTGGCAAGTGTGCAGAAATAAACAGGGCATGAAAGTGAAACAATTCAGGCCTCTGGCTGGTCAGTGTTACTAAGCAAAGCAAAAACAAAGTCAGGCAGACAACAACAACAAAACCTTTTTGAAAGCATTTTTTGATGAAATAGCACCCCCACGCTAGATGCTTCAGACCCTTCAACCTGAAGCCCCAGTCTTCCTTACATGTCTCAGCTTCAGTTGCCACCTTGGCCTGTGGAGTTCCAACCCTTCTGCATTATCTTGATGTGGCTTCTGAATTAACATTTTAATAATTCCACAGAATTCCCTAGAAGTGTTCAAGGGCTGCATCTAGATCTCTCTCTGGCTTCAGACCCTCAGTAGCTGCAATCAGGCTGAGAGTTTCTCTGCTGATGGCCGAGGTGCAAAGGCCTTGGTGAATTACCTCAGTGCTCTTACTGGATTAGTTCCCTTCTGCACGTTATATTTCAACAGCAATTCAGTTTGGTAGTTTCTGTTCACTTAACTATGAGACTATTTTTACATCTCCCTCAAATCTCTCCCTGATTCCCCTCCTTTGAAAGGGATCCTTATAAATCCTATCATAATGGCAGGAATGTAAGAAACTGCCAGGGTAGAACGGTATTGGACAGCACATGGTCCTACAGCTGTTACCATTTAGGATCAGAAAGCTGGCGACATTTTAAAAAAGAAAGCCACACTGCCATCTGTCTAACATATATCTCTTATGTACATTTTAGCAGTCTGTCTTAACAAGCCATTTCATGCATTCATCCTAATAAATACTTATGTAACTGACTCTGTGTGGGTGGGTTCGTGTGTGTGTGTGTGTGTGTGTGTGTGTGTGTGTGTGTGTGTGTGTGTGTCTGCACCCACGTGCGAGTGTGTGAGCACGTTACAGGAGAGCCAACCCAAGTCCTTCCACATGGTAGGAAAGCTCTCTACCCTTGACTTACATCTTCAGTTTCAGAGTTAACTTTTTAAAAAACGTAGTCCAATTTTTTTTTTAACCAAACTCCATGAATCTTAGAACATAGGTCAACTGAAGTGACCTCCTTATTCAATCACCAGGTCTTTATCCTTCTGGGCTCACAGCCAGTTTATATAATTAGATGATGAGAGGAAGGGAGAAGGGAGACTACAGACAAGTATCTAAGCAGTGTCTTAGAGTGTGACACATGACCTCAACAGAATAGAACCAAGGGCTGAAGGAGCCCAGGCAAGGGATCCTAAGTTGGCCACACTGAATAAAGCAACACCGTGCAGAGGCATCAGCATCCAAGCTGAAAACATAAACGAAAGGCAGATGTGGAGATATAAACAGTGCTTCAGCCACACACTTCAGACATACACGAGTCCTGGATGATGCGGCGAAGGGAATTAGTGTCAATTAGAAATTGAAGCAGCATAGCATTGAGCTTCCAGCTATCAAGGTGAGCAGGGGAAAACCACTAAGGTTACTGATGTCAGGTTATATTCATATTCTTTGTGCATTCCAGGTCTAAATCTCTAAATGAGTCATCTCCTTCTTCTATCTTCTGAAATATGAGGTGCTTTGTTAGGTACGGACGTTTTGACATCCCACCCATTCACCCAGCATGGAAAGTTCACTTTCCTGTGTCTTTCATTGAATGGTTCAAACTCAGCAACGTGAGTTCAACTCATCCATTGCCTTCGGTTTTTTATGCTCCAACACTTACATCATTATACCAAGTTTCCCTTGGTGTCCTAATATCCCATGCTTCTTTCCTGACAGTATGCATCTGACTGCATATTCTCCCCCCCCCCCCAAAATGTCTCTAGACATTCTCATTCTTTTTTTTTCTTGATATATTTTTCTTTTATTAATATTAATCATTCCATTCATTTACATCTCAAATGATATCCCACTTCGTGGTTACCCCCTTCATCAACACCCCCATCCCATGATATCATACTTAGTGTGGCAGTCCCTGGGGAGGTCCGATCAGCAACTGACCAGTGCAGAGGACGATGCTTGGAGCCAACCATCGGGCTGAACTCGGGGAACCAGAGGGAGGAGCTGGCAGAAGGACTGGAGCTGGCAGAGGGGGATTGCAACCTCACTGGAAGAACAACATAGGCTGGCCTGACAACCCAGTTCTCCCAGAGACTAGACCATCAACCAAGGAGTGTACCTAAAGGGATCTTTTGCTCCAGATACATTCTCATTCTTTTAATACAAGTCTGCCATATTTCAGGACTCAAATGAATGCCTGTTCCTGTAGGGAGTGCCATCAGAAAAACCAACATCCCTTCCTTAATACTTCTACTACATGCCTGGCTCTCTTCATCACAGTTTGTCCTTGAATGCTATGTGTGTCTCAGTCTCTCAGTTTTACCACTCAGGGTCATCTCACATGTACTTTGAAAAATACCAAGTACTTGTTAATACAAAACAAAAGCTATCCTTGGCTGGAAATTCTACATACTCTATAGAATAAGTCATCGTAATGGTTTCAGATTCACAGTGATTGCATGGCGTGCATCCCTAAATAGATGACCAAGTTATTTCCTAAGAAAGAACATATTTTTCCTCTTTGTGTCTGTGTTTTCAGTGTTTGGAACAGGACATATAATGTTCATTCATAAATATTTGCTAAGAACAGAAGAGGAAAACACAAATAGTGCCTTGTCTCCTGGCCTGTGAGACTTTTGTCTCAACCCATAGGCATACATATATGCACACACGAACACACACACACGAAAAGAGGTAGGGAGGAAAAGAGGATGCAAAATCCCTTAATGCCTTTTATATTTCTGTTAAGATTAATACAAACAATTGGAGCTTTCCTCCACCTTTACCCTTCTCACACAAGAAAACTAGCCTTCCTTAATCCTGCCTAATTTCCTGCTATGAATTCCTGGGTCAGTGAGGCCAGCAGTAGAGTGTCCAAATTCTCTTTTGGGTGTAGCCAAGAAAAAAACACTCAAGCTTTTTGTGGAGGATTTTTCAGGCCAATGGGACTCAATAAGACAGAAAATTACTCTTGGATTTACCAGTGAACTCTGAATTGCACGCAACATACCAATTAGAAATTACACATTTATGAAATTCAGTAAGTAGCATATGGTCCTCCAAAATGCCTCTACTCCAGTTCACTGTTGCTTCTCCACAAGCCAGTGTCTGGCTGGATCAGTGGGTACCCTGTCACTAGAAAAACAACACGACTCCCTTTTCCGTCATGAGCAACCTTCTGCTTCTCTTCTAAATGGCTTCAGGATGTGTGAGAAGGCTCCCGTTGCAAGCCCATCATGGCTGAGGATATGTCTACTTCTCTTTCTGCTAAGCTTGTGGCAAGGAAAGCATGACGTATTCCACAGGTTCTGCATCTGTTTCTAAGCTGGCTGTGGGTAGAGGGAGATTTCATCTGAAGTTATTTGATGCTTATTTCTAGATTCCTCACTGAAGTAGACACCACAGGACAGAGATCATTCTAAAAGCAGCATCTGGATCAGTCTGGGAGCCCTGCTTTTCCACATGATGGAGAAGACCAGCATGGGTCCAATAAACTGCCTCCCAGTAGTGGGAAATGGAAAATCAACTCACAGATTTCAGTCAATTTAGCATCTGCCTTACATAGACAAGGATATTAACATGGTACCTTCTGGAAGCTTCCTTTTTCTTCAATCTATTTATAAACACAAAATGTTGGAAATTTATTATCAATGATGGCGTTAAAATCATCCCGGTGTTTTAGACAGATGTGTAGTTGTCAGGCAAATGTGATAACCACCACACTATGGAAACTTGGCTCAGATCTGTAGTTGTTGCAACTTAGCTTCAAATACACTGGGCAAGCCAGATTCATACCAAAAAGCCATATATTCTTATTAGGGCTATGGCCCCATCTGCTGATGGCCAACATTCTAACTTATGACCAATAGTAGGATCTCCCCAAACTACTGATTTTGCAGCTTAAAACACTTCTGTCAGAATAAAAGATACTTGGCTGATGAATATTATTGGCAAAAATATCTTTAAAGGCATTCTAAAACCATGGGCTTTTTAAAAGAGCAAACAAAATGGCTGCCTCTCACAATAACACACTCCTTTGTTTGAAAAATGTATAGTGCAATGCAGTGGGGTCAGGGGTATCCATTCATGAATACTTCTGACAGATATTTGCTGACCACCTCCTCTGTGCTTGATGCTATACCAGATGCCAAGAAGGTATAATAAAGATATTCAATGTCTGTTGCAGGGGAACAGTCAGTGGTAGAGCCCTCTCCTTTTCTTCCTCCTGAGTCTAGGTAGAATGGGTAATCATTCTTTTATTTGGGTCAGGGTGATGACCAGGAAGTTGTCATGTCCTGTGAGAAGAGACGTGGGTTTTGCGTGCTAGAAAGTATCTTTAGTTCTGTGGATCTCTCTGGAATTCCCAAGCACAGTTTCATGCTTATAGCCCTCCAGCCAAATCTTAGAAACTTCAAGGCAACCAGACTAAAATAACCCTTAAAACAATGGACTGCCCTCTTTTTGGACTAATCCCAGAAATAGGAAAAGCAAGCTGTTGGAATTAGCTCTACCTTAAGGTAGCTGCTTGCTTCATTCTGCTTGTGGTGTAGGGTTGGAGGTTGGAGATCTGCCTGGAACATGAGCTCTCTTACCACACAGTGACATTCACAACTAAGCCAGCTACTCCATTCCTCTTCTAAGCCACCTCCTCAAACCAAATCACCCACTTAAACTGCTGACATAGGGTCTTGAAAAGCGTTTTCACCTCTTCACCCAGCAGTGCACTTACCTGAGGACATCAGTCAGTCAATGACCCACTTAAAAGAAAATATTTGCATAGTATCCACTCAGAATAGAAAGTCATGTCAACAGAGTTTTCTATAAGCCCTGTACTCACAAACCACTCTCTGTTCGATTCCTAGGATCATCACCTGCAGTCTTCCATATTTCCTGTTTGCAGGTGAGGAAGCTGACGTGCGGAAAGGAAATGAATGACCTTCGCCCACAGAGATACTAAATGGCAGCTTCACTACCACACAGACCCTGGGCTCCTTCCTCAAAAGCCATCTACTCTTTCCCCAAGCTCACAAATCCTTTGCAGCTTGAGTGCTTACAAGCCTGCTCTCCATCTGCATTATTTATAGAAAAGGTTTTTTTTTTTTTCTTTTTCCTTGCTAACACCAGTCTTAAAGACAGAATACAGAGCAAAGGCTTGTTTGGAGAAGCACTCCTACATTATCCCTGAATGAAACTGAAAACTAAAAGACAAAGAACCTGACAGAAAAAGAGTTATAGAGAAGCCAGAGGGCTTTAGATGATATATGAAGGCATTAATAGAAAAGTAGCTATTCGCGGGGTTATGATTGATCATGTATTTAAAATAAACACAGTTGCTTTTCTTTACTTTGGCTCTGACAGCGGCTGAACTTTAGCACTATAATGGCCCACTGTTGTCTACATGGCAGGTGGCTGGTGCATAAATCCCAAAGAGTGGCAGACTGAAAGGCCAATATATGGACTCGATCTATGACATCGCATGCCCTGATTTTTTTAAATATTTATTTATTTATTTATTTATTTTTGCAGTGAAACAAGACAGTAGTGTCTGTGCTCTTGAGGTTCGGCTTTAGCTTCATGGGAGGTGAAAATGGAGAAGTCCAAGTACAATTAAAATGTAATTGTTGCAATTCCTCACACGGCACATCTATCCAGAGTGAGGAAGGAGCCTCGATTTCCTAAACTGGATAGTTGCAAAAATGTCTTCCTGAATTATCAAGCCTAATCCTTTATGAAACACTTTACATATCTTTAGAATAACTCATGTCACCATAGTGCCAGCAGAAATTTTGGGGGATGTAAACATATATTTCTTAAACTGGTTCATACTTTTATATACAACTACTCATTTCCTCAATGTGGAAACACAGGAGATCTTCAGATAATTTTATGATCACCACTTCAACTAATGGTTTCTATTTAGAACATACATAAGGTAGGAGGGGCAGCCAAAGGAAAAACATATCTCTGTTAAAAGTCTATACATGTACTAAGAGTAGACTTGAGGAGAAATAAATCAACCTGAGATTTGTAATTGAGCCTGCACATCATCGCATTTACCATCACAGTGTTCAGATAGGCAAACCAGAATTCAAGGTTGTAGAGATGGTTCAGTTGGTAATATGCTTGCCATGAAAACAAGAATATATGAGTTCAGATAGCCATAGTCACATTAAAAACAGAAAACTGTACATGACAGGGCATTTCTGTAATCTCAGATCTGTAGAGGTAAAGACAGATGCCTCAAGCTTGGCCGCTATACTGTCTAAATCAGTAGCCAAATCAGTATGCTCCAGATTCAATGAAAAGCCTTTTCTCAATAATAAAAATAAAAATAAAAAATAATAATAATAATAATAATAATATCAATTGGGGAAGACACCTAAAATTGACCATTGGCCTCCATTCAGGCACACATATGAACAATCATATATGAACACATACATGCACACACACACTCCCTCCACCACTATAGCCTATGCCTACCATCACCATACCAAAAACAACAAAAAGAAAAACAAGGTCCAGATGGGCCAGGATTTGTCCATCATTAACTTCAAGTATTGTATGTGCAAGTCTCCATTTTACTTTCTCAAGAACTATCTTCTGCCTAATGTCCTCACAACTCTATAGCCTATACCATCAGACAGATCCTTAGGCAGCATTACCAACTGGTCAAAATATGATGCAATTTTTCTTCTGATTCTGTATGTACACTGACCTCTAGTTTAATGATTGGGAATACAATTTAAATAAAAGTTGAAAGAAAAACAACAACAACAGGAGTTTAAAATTGAGACCACAGTGCTCTAATTTGTGTGATCCCTAACCACATTTATGCAAAAATATTTCCATAGAGAGAAGAAGCATTAGAAATGATATCTCAGTGGCTTCCAAGGCTCTCCAGGGTTTCAGCTTTTACTGAAAAATCATTCATTTCACTACTTTTTCATCAATGTCACATAAAATAAATACTAATAAAATGGGCTTCTTTATGTTGTCCTTTGACCATATCGTGATGGTATGGATGATGAAACTCCCCACAGGATCCCGGCCTCTGCCCAGTGCCTCCTATGCTTATATAGTGTTTGGTGTTTCCATAGAGTACTGTGAACTTGCCTGTCACTGACTTACATTCTTACTCATAGATCCTGATGGATATCTATGGCATGTCAGATGCCCAAGCCAAGGCCTTTGCTTCCAAGATCATTCAAGGGAGTCCAAAATAGACCTCACAACGAAGCAATCAGAAATGTAGAATGAAATCAAATGAGGTTCAAGAAGGGAACAAATAATCTCCAGTGGGGGCTTCTAAAAAGAGGTTATATCTTTAACAGAACTTGTGAGAATAAGAAGAACTATGCAGAATACAAGGGAAATAGGAGAAAGTATGATGTCATAAAATCAGCACAAGCCAATGAGTGAGGTTGGCTATGACTTGGGAGTCAGTGGGCTAAGAATGAAGAGAGATGGGAGCTGAACCTATTTCTTAGAGAGATTTATTGATCAGTTGTGTTGAGGAGTTGAAGAATCCCTGAACAGATTCTGAGATGATGAATGTAAAGACTTTTCTCATGAATGTGGAGGAAAATTAAAAATAAATTGTAAAGAGGTCGGCTGACTGGAGGCTCAAGTGTCTGTATGCAATCAGTTTGGATATGTGTTTCCCTGAGAGAAAATGAGAACAGCACCCATATCAGTAAACTACCTAACAGACAGATTGGTCAATTCACAGACTATGTTTAAAAAAAAAACAAAACACCTCTGTTTGCATTGGCAATTTCAAGCCCCTGGGTATACAGTCTTGTGAGGCCAACAGCTGGAATAGCTTGAAACACACAAGTGAGCCTCCCTCCCGCCCTACATTTAGAGATTGTGTTTTGCTTTTGAGTGTAGAATAAGGAGCAGAAGTGGCTCACAAATAACAAGTGGAATGGCATTTTAGTGTCCTGCTATGTTCTACTTTCATGTTTTAATAAACTTAAGCATGAACACAACTCAGTGTTATTAAAAATGAAGCCGCATATGGCTGTTTCTTCCCAGTCATCCAATAAAAGTGCTTCCCTCTGTTACTTCGAAAGTATTAAAAGCTAATTGTTTTACTATTCAATTAAGGCCTACATGTGCAGGAATGCTTTTGTCCATATGCATCCCCAAGACATTTTCATTTTCACGGTGCCATGGCTCTCCCTTGGGTGGCAGTTTTCCATCTGATGGTGACTGATGCTAATTCAAGTCCATCTCTGGTGAGCAGTTGGCAGAGGCTGGGTAAAACTCTGAAAGAACACAGTGCCTGGGATTTTATCAGCAAAGGGAAGGGAGCAGATGAAAGCAAGAGGAAGAAAAGGACGCCATTTCCTGTAACCTGGTTAGATGGAAGGAGATGAAGTGGCTTTGATTTAAGGATAAAAAGGAAATGACACTGTAATGAACTCTAGGATTTCATATGTGGGTTTTGCCATTTTTACCAAGGAAACAAGCAAAACCAATGTAACCAAGGAGCTGATTATTTCTCTTCCTGGATTATGCAAGGTAGTTACTTCTGAAAGAAAGGAGACAAATTGGAGCAAGGTGTAAGAGCAAATGATTAGGCCAATCTCATTTAGAGGCAGCTCTCCTCCGTTATCCACTCCCACAAAAAATGCAAATGAAATCACCTGTCACTTCTTTCAAATCACTCTGCCTCTGGAGGAAGTAAATTCTCCCTGGCCTTTTCCCCTCACACACTTCAGGCTACAACAAGCCAAATTCTCTGGTTTGTGTCACTTCCATTTGCCTGATCCTCTGGGAATTAGATTCTCGCATATGTACCTCAAAAGGAGTGTGGGGTATACAAATGCATCTCCACCAGTTTCAAATCAAAATGTTTCTTCATGAGAAGGCAGCTTATCAGGAGCCACACTATTTTATCAATCCACATTCATCAGGAATAAATCAATGGGTTTCCAATCCATGTGCAAAATCTCTCTGGCACATAAAGACAAGACTGACAAAGATGTCCTCCTTGGTGAAATCCAGGATATTTCCCCCGAGGCAATCCCCATCGTACTTTATCACATTTACTCATTTATGTCAGTCTACCTACAAAATCAGAGCAGACCAAGTCTAACTTACCCATCTTACTTTTCCTTACAGCAGGCTATGGGCTGTCATAGGACTACTTAAGACAATATCCTCCATGTGCTCTTTCAACAAGTCAATTTGTTATCTACCATGAGCCAGGTACTAGGATAAACTCATATTCCCTAGTAATAATCAAACATCTAAAGCTGTGGCCTTACAGAGCACACACTCTCAAGGGAGAACTGAATGAATACATAGCCATGAAGGTTGCCAAAACAAGAAAAAGAAAAGGGAGTAGGCACTGTGAGGTAGAGACACTAGAAGCTGGGCTTCCCTCAGCTCAGGGTTAGGAAAGCATTCTTGATGAATTGACATTGCAGTGATGCTAGAGGAGTAGGAAGGACCTGGACAGAGTAAGGGACAACTCCTGTGGAATCACAGAATTCCTGATCAGACAGGATTTGGCATATCTCTCTTTGCTGAGACTGTTCTGAGATTCTACTAGAGATTAGTTAGTTCTATAAAGAGAGATTTATGTTCTCACAATTCTGGATGGTAGAAATCTCAAGCCAAGGTATTGTCAGGGTTGTTGAGGCCCTCTCTTGAGCATAAACATACCCAACTCCATCCATCTTTAGCTAGCCTTCCCACTGTATCTAGGTTTTTCTGTCTTATAAAGACATAGGTCATAATAGATTGAAAACTCCCCTACCTAATGCCCTAGTTTTAACATAGCTACCTTTAAAAACACCCTGTATCCAAGTATGGATTTTGGAGGTAGACTGGCTTTATGAATTTTAGAAGGACACAAGTCTGTCCGCAATACTCCTTAAGGGCCAAAGTGGTTGGATTCTCTAAGTGCTTGAGAGCCATTCATGGGTAATAAACCAGTCATTAGGCTTTTAAATCTGCTTTTAAAACTAATGCTTTGAGGAAAGTATGGAGAATACATTAGGGTGGCAAAAATAGACATGGTAAAATCAGTTAGAAAGTGTTGAAGTGTCTAACTAGCAAATGGTCTGGGCATGATGATCCTTCTAAACCTATCACTTGGGAGATGGGAGATAGATACAAGAAAATCCCAACTTAGAGACCAGTCAAGATTACATACATACATAAGACTATGCCTCAGTGGGAGAGAGGGATAGTGATAGGAATGGGGATAGGAGGTAGGGAGATGGGGAGTGAGAGGAAGAAGAGAGAGAGAATAATGAAGTGAAGATAAAAAGAAGAGAAGAGTACTATAGGCATAGGGCTGAGATGGGATAGGAGTCAGAAAGCCATTAATGCACTAATATAAGGAAAGACTGAATCAATCAATGTGTGAGCGAGTGTATAAGTAAAATGCACAGAATGAAAGAAGCTGTCCTGGTGATCACTGTAAGAACCACGACTTTGTCCTCAAGGTGATGAAATGATGCAGATCATCCATTTTTTTCTGTCTGTCCCCTGAAGAAGAGAATTCCCAGCATAAAATGTGGGCATAGTGGCCTTAAAGAGCCTCTTCTACTGTATGTAAGAGAATAAACATGCAGGTTTTCCTGATCACCCATCAGACCCTGGGTACTATACATATATCATGTAAGAAAGTGACAAGGACAAGGACCTGAGATCACTATGTAGAATGCCTTACTAAGAACAACCAACATCCTAGAAATCATTGTCCATTCTTCTATTCCCTATACAAACATTCCAATCTTTGAGTATCAGTATGTAATTCAACATTGATTTTTTTTAACAAAATAATTTTATTTATCTGGGTTTATGACATTATCCATAGTATTTATACTGTACCTATTCTTCATTCATCTCATTTATGGCTGCATAAGACAATAGATCCACTTCCTATGAGAGAGGCACAAATTACTGACTAAGTAGTACAATCAAGGATCTATAAAACTGTTCAATTATAAAGATGTGTCTTGTAACATGCAAGTCTACCAATCACTCTCTATCATTTATATCAACAATCTCCTTTTAAAAAGTCATTTTCCAATCTATCTTATATCCTTCCTCAGAAATGATGCTTATTACATCACAACATTCTCCTCCATAGCAGTACTGACCCATCTCAGGAAAGCCCCCTTTCCCATTCCTAGCTTTCCTCAATTGCATCTGGTTCTTTTTATAGGGCTGAGGCCTCATGAGCTTTTTATTTTATTTTATTTTATTTTATTTTATTTTATTTTATTTTATATTTTATTTTATTTTATTTTTAGTTCACTAATGTCATCTTCATTTGGCTTACATTTAGTCAGTAATGTTGTTGAGAATTTATGGATGAATCTTCTAATATTGCTAGGAGACACAGTCACACAGCAAAACTCCTTTATCCCCTGGATCTTACGCTCTTTCTGCCCACCTCCCTGTCCCAGCTTCTGCAATTTTCCCCAAGCCTTAAGTGTAGGAGTGATTTGTAAATGTATTCACTGGGACTGGGATACACAACTCTTCATTTTGATTAGTTGTGGTTTTTTGGTAATGGTTACTGTCTGTTACAAAGAAAGGTTTTCTTGAGGAGAAGTAAAGACTACACTTACCATTTGGCATAATAACAAATGTCTATAGATTATTGTTAAGGACTAGCTTTGTCATTGCTCATTGTTGTGAAGAGACATAATGACGAAGACAACTCATAAGAGAAAGCATTTAATTAGGATCCAACTTTCATTTTCAAAGCCCGAGTCAATTATCATTATAGAAGGGAGCATGGTGTCAGTCAGGAGTGGTGTTGAAGAAGTAGCTGAGAGTTACATCCTGATCTACAAGCAGAGAGATAGAACCTCAACTTAGCATGGGCTAAGTTGAGACCTCCAAGGACACTCTCAGTAATGTACAAGAGAGCCATACCTCCTAATCCTTCTAATCCTAGGGAAGAGTTCTGCTTCCTGGTAAGTCAAATATATGTCTATAGGGGCATTCTTATTTAAGTCACCACAGGTATTATATTGGTTTAGTAAATTAGTGACTATAGATTATCCTTATGGTGATTTGAATAATAATCCAAATAGGCTCATGAATTCGAATGCTTGGTCACCAGGATTAACATTATTTGAAAAGATTGGAAGGATTGGATGGTATGGTCTTGTGGAAGGAAGTATGTCACTGGGGAGGGGGTGACCTTTGAGACTAAAAAGTCAAGCTAACAACCCCAAAGTCTCTCCCTGCTTGAGGAGCTGAATGTAGAACCCTCAACTACTTCTCTACTTCCATATCCTCCTTCATGCTGCCATGCTCCCCACCATGATGATAATGACCTAACCTCTCACATTGTAAACAAGTCCACAGTTAAATGTTCTCTTTTATTAGAGTTTCCTTGGTAGTAGTGTGGCTTAACAGTGATCAAGACATCCTCCAATAACCATGAGTTCAATACCATTGAGTAGTTAGCTAGGTTTTCTCTGCTAGGTATGATCTGCTTCTCATTGAGCAGATCTTAATCCCAATTAGAAAGCAGTCATTGACTAACTAAGTATTTGTGCCACCATGGCACCCTTAGGGTTAGTGCCATACTGATCATTGATGTGGTCCGTAGGCTTCACACCTGGGTAGGACTGTTGGTAGTCTCCCTCCTTTGGAAGCTTGATGGCATCTTCTGTTACCATGAAACTAGTCCTCAAGGAAGGGAGGATTCAGGTCAGCTAAGTCTCAGGTGTCTCTGAACCCCTGTTTCTGAAGTGCATAGTGTCTTAAGTAATAAGGATGTAGATGCTACATTGGAATGTGGTAACCAAGGGCAACTGCAATAGGCTTTATGCTGGGTGAGTCTGTTGAACAACCCTGGTTAACTCAAAGGACAGCTTTTCATGCCTTTTGGGGGGGGGGATTTAGATACCCTATGGATCTTGGCGAGAGCACCATCAATGAAGACAAGAAAAGTTCATTAGAACTATATATGTCTCAGTACAGGAGAATGCCAGGGCCAAGAAGTGGGAGTGAGTGGGTAGGGGAGCAGGGCAGAGGGAGGGTATAGGGAATTTTCGGGATAGCATTTGAAATGTATACAAAGAAAATATCTAATAAGTAAATAAATAAATAAATAAATAAGAACTATATATGTGAATACATGGAGCTGAATGGACTGTATTTTTTCTTTTATAGTAACATTATTCCTTGTGGCTTTTCCAGACATCCTTAGTGTTATTTTGCCTATCTACTCCCCCTTTTCTCTATTTATACCCTTTTCTGCCTCTGAGGATTCCTCCTTATTTTTTAATTTCCTCCCTAGATTCATCTACCTTCTGCCTTTGTCCTGAACTTTGTGAATTTTATATAAGCCAAAACTTGATCAGTCTTCCTTCTAACAGGATTTGATTTTCCCATGAAGCCTATCCTCCCCACCCTTCTGCTGGATGGCTTGTCCTTACCCTTACAGTTGGATTTCTCAAAGGACTGGTTCTAACTGTCAGACTGGACTCCTCTAACAGAATCTCATAAGATCTGGAACATGCTTTAAAAGACAAACTCATTATAGTATAGGATGTTGTTGGTCCTCCAGTATCCACAGGATAACATTCCAAGGCTTCTTGTGGCTATCAAAAACCACAAGTAGCACTTGATCCTGTATATGCTATACATATATTAGATTTTTCCTATGTACCTATTATCAAACTTTATGACTTAGGTATAGTTAACAATATTAACAATAAAAGGTAATAAGGTGTTACAGTTACAGTAATCTCCTATACTAAAAGTTATATAACTATGTATCCATTCTCTTCTTTCCTTAGAATGATTTTGACACTGCCCTCACTTTTCTTGTGCCAGTGTAAAATGATATAATGTCCACATGATGAGCGGCAGTGACCCAGTGTCTCAACCAAAGAGCTCCCTGAACACAGACACTGAATACTCCCACAGCAGATCTAGCTACCCAGCTAAGACACTGTCTAATAGACAAGGGGTTATATGGCATGGCTACTTGGACAGAGGGATGCCCTTTCTCCCTCCAGGGCAGTAGTGAACAGACAGTATGGGATAGCTCAAGGTATATTATAGCACTCAGAATGATCCATGGTTTAAAATCAAAGATTTGTATAATTTTCCATTAAACATTTTTCAGACTCTGGTGAAACATGAGCCTGCTTAATGTAAGAAAACTGCAGTAAGAGGCTACAAGGTAATGAGGTAATGACCAATTAAATCATGGGCCTTAGTTACTCTGTGTCCTGAAGATCCAGGTCTATACTTTTACTTAATGCTTCATATATATATATATACTTATCCTGTATATAAAGGGCTCTCAGGGTTCTCTCTCTCTCTCTCTCTCTCTCTCTCTCTCTCTCTCTCTCTCTCTCTCTCTGTGTGTGTGTGTGTGTGTGTGTGTGTGTGTGTGTGTGTATGTGTGTGTGTGCCTGCCTGGGTCTATGTGTATATATGTACATGCATATGTGTGTGTGCATGTGTCTATGTCTGTGTTTCCAGTGTACAGTAATACTCAGATGCATCATCCCAAGGGATTCTCCACTATTTTCCTCTGTAGTATCATAAAACTATGTAGATTTAGGACATCTGCAGCTTGTACCAATAAGTGTTCTCTATGGGATCCTCAGTATCCGGCACCTAGAAAGCTGGCAAATTCCAATGGATGTTTGTTGAGTAACTCTCTCATCCCTCCCAACGACAGGATCCTGTAGATTAGGACTATGTTGGCATATCTATCTATCCATCTATCTGTCTATCTGTCTAATCTATCTATCTATCTATCTATCTATCTATCTATCTATCTATCTATCTATCTGTCATATTCTATCTCACATAGTGATTTCCTGGGTGACATTGCTCATTGGAACGATGCAAGTCCTTTCCACACAAAGGTAACTGAAAATTCAGAATCCACAAGAGCCTGGTGAAAACGGTTTCTAAGCAGTGCCAATCTGCACAGCAGCTGGACCATTACACCAAAAGCAGCCCAGTGGTGCCTCATTCGCAGGGGACCTGGGAATGTTTCATGGACCAAATCTAGTCATAAATAATCTCAACCAGTCATAAGTAATCTTTTCTCATCTCATCCCAGCGCTGAACATATATTAAATTGATTAGTTAAGTGTCCCACTTAAGTGTGAAGGGAGGAAAAATGCACCCACATTCTAATTAGCAATTTTTAAAAGTAATTTTATACATACTTTTATGATCAAACAATGCAATATAAAACAAATATTTAAAACTTATCTTAAAACATAGCTAGCCTGATAAGCATAATTTAGCAATCTTTAATGAATTCACCTCAATTAGCCTTTAATTAAATAGCTCATTAAATGCTGATTTGAATACTGCTCATGGAGAAATCCTTGTTCAACTGTTGTGACAGAACAGGAAGTTAATGAAGTTAAAATTAAGTGCAATTTTGAGGGAACAGTCTGAAAGTCATAAAACTACAAGAGCAAACGAGATCTCTGACATCTGACTCATTTCTTCATAACCACAATTCCAAGGCTGAAATCATGTGCAGGGTCAGGGAGGCTGGCTTCATCTCTTTTCCTCAGCTTGGGGCTTTGGATACTGGGGACACAAGACAATGGCTGCTGAAGGAGCGACAAATGAACAATCAAAAGAGATCTGCACATTTTATAAATTCAAGCAAAACACTGAAGAATACAAAGGAAATTACACATTCAGGCATCACCTACCTGAATGTTTTGAGTGTTTTGAATGAAGTGTTATTTGTTCTTCTAATAGCCTTTTATGCCAGTAGCCAAAATATTAGTCCTGTTTTATAGGTAAAGAAATGGAATAACAAAGCAGGCCATGGTGGTTTGTGCTTATCATCCCAGAGTGTAGGAGACTTGAAACAGGAGTATCTATGTCAGGCTTGAGTTATACTGCTAAACTTTAATCACAAAAAGGAAGAAAGACAGAGAGACAGACAGACAGAGAGACAGACAGACAGACAGTGAGAGGGAGAGAGAGAGAGAGAAGTGTAAAGAGAATCTCTCATAAATGTCACCTGTCAATAAAAAAGCAGATACCCAATAAGCTGAGGCAGGAAACAGAAGGTGGGACATTGGCAAGAAAAAAGAGGATTCTGGGAAATAGTAAGAGATAAAAGAGAAGGGAGCCATGGGGGATGAAATGAGAGACTAGATGGGAAACACACTGAGCAGATGGACTAAACCTGCAGGTAAAAGAACTCAGAGATACTCTGAGGGAGACCTGAGGGAGCTGGTGAGGAGACAACAAGGAAGAAGTGGCTGGGACTGAAGGACATGTAACTAAGTGGTAGACACATTAAGTGGTTAAATAGAGAGCATTAGGTGTCTAAACTGTGGGGTAGGTAATATACTATTGGAGGAGAGGAGAGAAAGCCAGGGACAGAGAGGGGAAGAGGGGAAGAAGGGAAGAAGGGAAGAGGGGAAGAAGGAGGGAGAAGGGGAGGGGGAGGGGAGGGGAGAGGGAGAGGGAGAGGGAGAGGGAGAGGGAGAGGGAGAGGGAGAGGGAGAGGGAGAGGGAGAGGGAGAGGGAGAGGGAGAGGGAGAGGAACCTTCCACAGAAGGCTTTGATCCTTTGGGACAAATCTGAAAAGAACCCCAAAGAATCCCAAATTTCCCAGCAAGAAAAATGTAAATATCTCTAGACCTATGGCTGTTCCCTAGAATGCCAGGCTAATATGTAGAGCTGAGCTTTCAGGTCTTCTGTCTAGTTGAGCTACCTTAGGTGGAGGGAGGTGTCTATATCTATTGTTCACAGTTTTGAGAGTAGGACCAAGACTCAGGGTGAACACGGACTTTAGTGGTCAGCACAGAGCAAGGAGAGCTAGTTTGACTTAAGCTATCCACTGCCCAGAAGTATAACTAGACCACTAAGAGAAACCATCTCCAGCCCAGGCTGGCATGATGCTCCAGGGCTCTTCTAGCTGACACTTAGACCCAAGTAGAATTGAGGCATCTAATGCTCCCATGATATACAGAGAGGAAAAGCAATTGATCATGGGGCCTAAAGTTTCCCTGCCTTTCCCCTAATGGCTCAGTGAAGAGGCAGAGAATGAACGCCATTAGGGGGAGAAGTAGACACAGAATAGTTTAATGGTTAAATCTTATCCATTCCACTGGGATATCCAGTAGAGCTGTGCTTTTTCATTTTTTTATGTCATGATACTGTGGGTCTTTATTTATAAATTTATGACTCACATAATATATACATATATTTATAATTATAAACTTGTGTATAGGTTCTCATTATGAAGCCCAAGTTGGCATCACACTTGCAATCTCCCTCCTCATCCTCATACACATTGGGATTGTAGGTGTGAGCTACCTTGTCTAGCTGCTGTGACTCTTGCAAACAATCTTCCTTGTACTACTTTTCTATACCTGTCACCCTCTAGCCCTGTTTATATGCTCCATATTCTCATGAAAAGCTTCCATTATCTACTTTCATTTTAACTAGCATTTACTAAAAACCCATTTACATTGAGTAAGTGGTTCCCTGGAATGTCCTATATAGATTGCATGGTATGAGGATTACTCTTACCCAAATTCCCATTCTGGAAAAGTGAGTGATGCCCTATAGATGCAAAAAATAATAATAATAATAATAATAAAAGAGGCCACCTTGATTAGGACAGCATCATCAGATCTATATTCCACTCATGCCCACCCTAGACAGACCAAGGAGGTAGGAGAAAACACATGGGGGCATCTCTGCCTAGTTACATTCTAAAAAAATCTACGCTGGATTCTATGTCTTGCCTTCAGAATCCAGGGTTGATCAGATCTCTTCCCTGTGTGCCCTGTTTCCCAGTCCATCCCCTTTCCCCAGTGCCTGTCCATGAACTACCATGCACAGCACACTCAGTCAGTAATATGTATTGCCAAAACAGTTGAATGCACAATCAGGAAATTCCTTCAGTGCCTTCAAGTTTTCTATGGAAGAGTTCTCTGACCCTCAGGATTTAAATTCTTAAAATCTTTTTAATCTTAAGCCAATAAGAAAGTTTTGAAATATGTAATAAAACACTGTGTGCAAAAAATATTATATATCTGTACCCCTGTCATTTCTCCAGCCAGGCCACTTGCTGCTTCTCTTTTTCCTGCCTTTCAAGTCTCTTGTTTCATTTCTAAATACATAGAGCAACCTCTTATCTTTTCATCTACTATCTTTTCTCCCTTTTTCTCTAGTTAAACACTCCTTTGTGCTTTTACTTGCTGTTTCTTTTATATCCATGCCATCTGTGGAAGGCTCTCTCTCTCTCTCTCTCTCTCTCTGACTCACTCTCTGTCTCTGTGTCTATCTCTGACTCACTCTCTATCTCTGTGTCTCTCTGTCTTTGACTCACTTTCTCTGTGTCTCTGTCTTTCTCTGACTCACTCTCTGTCTCTGCATCTCTGTCTCTGCCTTTCTGTCTCTGTCTCTGTCTCTGTCTCTGTTTCTCTCTCTCTCTCTCTCTCTCTCTCTCTCTCTCTCTCTCTCTCTCTCTCTCTCTCTCTCTCTCTCTCTCTCTCTCTCTCCAGTGTACAGTAAGTACTCAGATGAATCATCTCAAAGGTCTCTCAACTATTGCCCTCTGTAGTGTCATGATTCTATGTAGAGTCAAACATCATCTATTATGAAGAGATCTCTATGGAACTCTTGACAATAAGTTCCTAGAGCATGCTCAATAAATACATATTAATGAATAAAATGAATCTATGGTTATTTGATATTTGGAGGTGAGCAATTCTAGAATATAGAAGCTGTGAGTATTTAAATATTCACATCTCAGTCTATAGCTCACCCTCTTCTTCAGACAGCAGGGCAGATTCATGATAACATTTTTGCTCACTTCCCAATATGCCTTTATCTGCAGACTTTAACTGGGCCATGTCAGCACCCCTGAGAAGGATAAAGAACTTTTAGGATGGGTAAGTTTGAAACACTGACTTTGTTTACAGAGCAGGAGGATTGTACTGGGTATCACACCACTGAACTGCAATCACTTTTGGATAATTTGAAATTTCTTCAACAGTCCACGCACAGCACAAGAACATTCTGTTAAAAGTCTGTATCTCACTCTATGGCAATTAGGAAATTTGTATTCTGGGGAAGATTTTAGTGTAGGAACGCATAGCTGGATCAACAGTCAGACACCTTACACTGTGTTCATTAATGTACCCACCTATCTTGCATTCATCCTCCAATCCTTGCTTTCTTGCACTGAATTTATCCATCTTCCAGGCCCTAGCATTCAGGATCTATCAATTCATCTATCTAATCACTTCCTACTTCTCCATCCATTTGCATTTCTCAGCATCTGAACTTTTCCCCTAAAACCCACACTAGTTACTTTGTGGACTGTACAAATGGACATTCAGAACACTTCCAACCTGTCACTAAGGATTCAGACCAAATTAGAAATAAAGGTGACAGTCAAGGAGAATGGGAGAAAGTACCTGAACCTCTTCTCATTTACTACATCCCAGGCTCCCACCATGGCTTCATGAGGGCTCCTTACCACATTACTGTCACCTGAGCCAAAAGTTTCACACGTATATTTCTCACCGTTATGTATGTTTGGTATATACCATGTCAGCCATTTAAAATGTCTACCGAAAGAGCTGCTGTTGGCCAATTTAAAGCTTGCATTTTCAGGATGCCTAGGATCAAAGCCTGGGAGATCAGTCCAGTTGTGATCCTTCCCGGGTTTTCTGATTCTCCAAATACTAGGGACCCTTACTGTCTTTAACGTCTCATGTAGACATAAGTTGTCCTTAGGACTTTTCTTCCTCTGCATTCATCGCTAAGGTGTTACCTTACCCATTTTCCCTAATCTCTCACTCAAACTGAGCAACACTAACGTCTCCCAAATGGTCTCAACAGTACTATTTTCAAATATAAATTATGCCATGCAACCCAATTTGTGCTTTAGGACCTTCTGTGTCTTCCTTTCGCTCCCTTGGTCTAGGTGAGGGCTACAAGACTCAGTTGTCCATACGCACCTTCAAATATCTTCTCAACTTTACTATTCCCACCAGACTCAGGACATCTTCAGCCTTTGGGCTACATTCATTGTCATGAATATCATGTGCTTCCTCAAGGCATGTGATGGGCCCAGAAGGAACTCTGGTCATGTCTACCTCAGAAGATGATCTTCACTGCCCATGGATTATCTAAGAATTCTCCCTTGGAAATCCTCTGCATCTCTTTTTCTCTCTGATGTCTCTGGGGTTGGAAGAACATACTTGACTAACACAGGAGAGTCTGGGATGTGAAGTCAACAAATGGAAGCATTCTTCAATGAATAAGACACAACATTTGGGTCAGGCCCAACAATCAGACAGTTCTCAGGCATATTCTTTTCCACCCCGGTAGGGCTGAACTTCTGTCACCAGCAACATTAACCTGTCATTTGCTATCACCTTTAATGGCTTTCTTCAATTTCCTACCCTAAGCCTCTGCTTTCTGATTGGACTTCCTGAAATAATTGCCCAAGTACTGTTGCACTCAAAGCCTTTGCTGAAGGTGTGTTCTGGAGATGATATTGTAAGAGGTAGAAGTTAGTTAGCACACTCCAAACTTCAGTTGCACATGAGCACCTGGCCAAGAGCTATGTGGATTCACAAATGAAAGACACACACACACACACACACACACACACACACACACACACACACACACACCAGTTACTTTTAATATGCCTTGACTAGTTTAATGATTGGGTACTTCTAATCCTTCCTGTGGCATGGCTAGCAAGCACCTCCCCTGCCCCAATCTTCCAGAGTTAATATCTCTAAAATCTATATTTTATCTCTCTTACCTGAGACCCAATCATGGAAATGGCCACTAGGAGAGGTCGTCCATCTTACACACATCTCATGATGATTATGCTTCTTCCTTCTTTCTCTCAAACCCAGGAATCCTAAAAGTCCCGCCTTTGTCAGTCCTGCCCAGCCATTGGCTGCTGCCATCTTGATTTGCCAATTGGAGCCAACTGGGGGCAGGGTCCCTCAGTGCCTTACCTGCCTAAGTGTAAGTGGTTTGGGGGACCAAAATTAACTTTATAACAAACCCATTTCAGTAAGATTAGCTCACTGAAACATACCTTTTTCCCCCACTCACTGAAACATACCTTTCCCCCCAGATCACAGAATTCCTCTGTGGTGTTTTGGCTGTCTGAACATATCTTTAATAACTCTCATTCTGTTAGCTCCATGAGTACAAGATTCTCAAACTACCTATTCACTTCCTGGTGCAAAGCACAGTACTGGACACATGGCAGGAGCTCACTATGATTTGATCATGTTTAAAAAGTCACATCAACACCAGGCAGGGGTGGCGTACGCCTTTAATCCCACACTTGGGAGGCACAGGAAGGTGGATTTCTGAGTTCGAGGCTAGCCTGGTCTACAAAGTGAGTTCCAGGACAGCCAGGGCTATACAGAGAAACCCTATCTCAGGGGGGAAAAAAAGTCACATCAAGCTGGATCTTAGGCACTGGATAAAAAACATAAACAAAAAAGACAAAAACAAATCCAAAAACATTATTACCAAGCCCTAGCCCTTAAGAGGCACATAATCTTGGAGAAGGAGAATAAAATGGTTATAGTCCACTCTCACTGAAATAAATGTCATTTATTGGCATCGGATACTACAAAATGGTAAACACCAGTCCTTGGATAATGAGTGAAGGCTTCCAAAGGAAGAGATCCCCCAGCACCCTCTCGCATATATATCCTCTGAGGCAGAAGACGTCTTCCATATCCAAATCCCATAGAGTTTTTGAGAAGAGGCAGAAAGAAAAACGTTCTCTTCGTGAGCATCATCTGTGGAAAAGTTAATAATAAGCTCTAATTCAGAGCCCAGAACTAGGCTAATCATATTGTGGTAAATATTAATAATGGAAATTAAGAAGCAGAGGCAGCAATAGCAGTGAACACATCAGAGTGTGGGAACTTAGATGTAGCTTGCTCTAGAAATTAAGCTGATCTAAAAATACTCAGTGGAGGTGCTATTGCTTTCTGGAAGTAATGATTAGGACAGCAGTGGTGCTGTGGGTGGTGTCGGGGGCAGGGGCTTGGCCTGGGGTGTTTCCTGTCTGCCCAGGCTTTGTCAGCCCCCAGGAAGCCCTGGGAGTCTTGCTCATGGAGCTGATTCGTCCACAGGCAGAGCTCTTGAGTTTTGAACTCAGTTTGGATGTTTCAAGACCACAACCAGCAGTTAAGTCAATGAACTCTGTTTTCATGGGTAAATGTGATTAACTCTGGAAGGAATTTGCCAAAATGTCTACCCTCTGTTATCACTGGGCAACATCCAGGTTTGTCTTTCTTAGTAGACCTGAATACTATATGGCCAACAAGCACAGAACCCCAGTGAATTAGTGTGTTAAAGTTGGTTATTTCTTGCATAAGTATAAAGTAGAAGCAGGTGTTTAGTAGTGGTCCTCTGCAAACCAAAGTCAGAGATTTAAACCAGGAGAACCTGGTGGCTTTCCTACCCTTAGGTCTCAAGCCATGATGGTGGGTTGTACCCTGCTAGGGAACTAGAGGGCTTCTTAGTTATACAGGAGGTTGCATCAGCTGGGCATTAGATGGTTCATTGCTTTCTGTTCATAGATCATTATTAGTCTCAACTTAGAACCAAGTTCCATTTAGATGTAGGCAGCCTGAGAAACATGGGCCAGCAGCATTCCCAGACAGAAAAGGAAACAGATTTTATGAAGATCCAGAGGTTTTCCCCCACATTTTTCAGGCATGATTTAAAAGGATGCAGCCATGACAAGGTACCCACAGATGGCATTTCCTGTCTGGTTCATACAATGCAATATATCTTTATCTATCTTAATAAAATCATCTTTTTTTCTGTTCAAATGACAGTAAAGAATTGAGTCTGTCTGGACCCACTGACCTGGAATATGACAGACAAATATGTTGATATTAAAGTCTACCAGAATAGATGTATCTACATCCCTTTGCATTTGGGGTAATATGAGATCCAAAATTCAATGTTGTTTAAGGAACAGATTTCCTTACAGATGGGTGAGTGATTTCAGTTTGCCAGAAAAACCCTTCTGTTTGAGTAAACTTTCATCCCCACCTCTGTGGTGTGTGTGTGTGTGTGTGTGTGTGTATGTGTGTGTGTGTGTGTGTGTAAAGGTTAGGATGTAACAAAAGAGAAATCATTCCTAACACTTCTTTTAGAATGGTTGTTTGAGTTAGAAATACTGAATCTGTCTTCAATTTATTTAGAACAGATATGAAGCTCTAAGTTCACAACCACATTTGGTTATTATATTTTTAGGTGAGCAAACTAAGCCTGGGAGACATGAAGGACTTTTTCCAAGGTCACATAGTTCCTCTGTGGAAGAAAGAAAACTGCGATTCAACGAAAGCCAATGTAGAAGCCTTGCTCCAAAACAAACTATCCCAAAACTCTTTTGACAGTATTTGGCATTACAGAAAAGATGCTGATTTCTAAAATGCACATAAACTATTTGAAAATATTGCATTTGCCTGCCTAAAAAATCTGGAATGACGTAGAGTAAATAATTATCTTTAGTCTCTCTGTCCAATTAATACTACAATGAGACTTTTAGAAAAATGCAAATGAATAATTGTTAACTCACACCTACAAGTGTCCCTTCTTCATAAATTTCCATTGCTATGTTATTAAATGGCCAGTCCGTCTCTCCTTTTCAGAGTCTTATTCAAGAACTCCTTAGTCTTGGACTTTGGAGAAACAAATCCAATATTAGGATAAGTTTAACCTTTGCTTTCACTGACAATTGTGCTTGCTGTGTCAAAATAGCAATTTTGGCAATTCTGAACTCAGTGCTGTTGTTCCTATTAGCCTCACTTCAGGAAAGATGATATGGCCAAGACTGATGTCCTACAGGTGTGTTCTATGAAACTGATGTCCTACAGGTCAGTTCTATGAAAGGGACAGAGTCACAAAGAGAAGAGTGTCTCAGAACACTGTGACTCTCCTTTCCATCTTGCCATAGAGTTCCAGAGATTACATAATACTTTTGACAGAGTTCAACTAATATATTTCATAATTTTCCCTATATTAACTTGTTTGGTCTTCCTGGAAATACTGTGCTACATGAGGGTTAAGACATGGATAAATTATACCTTACTGTCTACTTTCCATTTAGAGTCAAGAAATGGGCAATGGGAATACAGTCTCAGTCACTGATATATTTATTTCTTTGTAACAAGAGAGAGAGAGAGAGAGAGAGAGAGAGAGAGAGAGAGAGAGCACAGAATACTACTAACTCTTGCTTTGCTGAAGAGTAACCAATCCTGTTAGACAAGTAGAGACTTATTAAAGGTAAATTACAGCTGTGCTAGTTTGAATGGGATCTATTTAAACGTCAAGTGCTGAAATTCAATGGTTAATGCAACAGTAGTAAATGGTGGTGTTTGTAAATTTGACAAGGCAAGGAGAGCTCTTTACCTGTGAATGGGATTAATGTCTTTTTTTGAAAGAAGTCCACATACTGTTTGACTCTCTTGCTCCCCTACTTTCCACCACACAAAGGCACAAGTGTTTCTATTCTACAGAACCTTTACCACCAATGAGATGTCAGCTCATCAGACAAACAAAACCACAGCAGGACATTGAATTTGGACTTCTCAAACTCTGGAAATTGAGAATTCAATTTAAATTATTTAAAAATAATCTTGTTTCAGGTATTTTGTTACAACTGAATGAAACAACAGCAAAGAACAATAGTCAATCCAAGACTCAAGCCGATCTCGGTGATTTGTAATGTAAACCTGGACACTGAAACAGTTACACATAAATTATGTACATACACACTAGAGTATCCCAAGACCCATTGTACTCAATATGGCTTACCGAGTATAAGCCTGCCATCATTTGCTTGACAGTTGTCTAGTAAGAAAAGTAACCATTTATAAAATTAAAATAATCCTAGGTTTTCTCTGCCTCTGACAAGGCACATTACATTACCTAGCAGCATGTTTTGTGTTTCATAGGGGCTCAGTGCATATCATATATTCATACATTTGTAATGTATGATGTCATGACACCTAATCAAATTAATTTTCAATGATGGTGATCTCTCTCTCTCTCTCTCTCTCTCTCTCTCTCTCTCTCTCTCTGTATGTGTGTGTGTGTGTGTGTGTGTGTGTAAAAGAGAGAAAAACAGACAGACAGACAGGGGGACAGGTTGAGAAGGAGAAATAAAAGAAAAGAAAATGAGAAACAGAAGGAATGAAGGTAGGGTGAGAGGAAGAAAGAAGGAAGTAAAAAAAAAGAATCTTTCATATTTTAGTCTCTGAGACACTTTTACTTAAATTATTGGGGTTAAAGTCCAATTTACTAGCAAAACGTAATGCCAGTTGTAAATCTTGGCACAAATCTTCCATAACCTCAGCAGTGTGTTTTCAAAGGTACCTTTGTTCATTGTCTCCCTTCTAATGAATTAAGTCTTAAGAGTAAGTTTTTTTTAACCATGAGTTGATTTGAATTGGATATAAGGCAGGCAGCATGGGACACAAGGTAAGCATTAAAATGAGGTTTTCTTCTTGGGCATATCGTACATGTTTAAATTACCTTCAGCACAGAGAAGTTCATTATTAATCATTTGTGCCAATAAATGTCTCATTAAATCCAACTTTCACTTATGGAATACACAATTGTCATTATACAAATATTATTTAATTACATAATGGTTCCACTATTAAGAAATCTGTATTTAACTGATATTCACACCATATTCATAAAACACTTTATCCTAGGGACTATTTGAGAATTCTGTAATCATTGGATTAAAGACAGGAGTACTTTTACTGATTGTATTTGGATAAGCCATGTTGTCTTTATAATAAGGTGTGTTGATATTAAAAAATGATTAAACATTTCCAGGGAAGAGCTGCTTCATATTCACCTACCTTTCATCTCCGTACTATGAATTATATATCGTTCTTTCACTTCTATATCCTCAATGCTTTTCACTCTTTGTAGGCAATTATACAGTGACCCATCCATATAGCTCATGAGATTTCTCAATTTTTCATGAATGTTCGTAAATATGAAGGAAATGAGTGCAAAATTTATAACCAGTTGGACCATATTCTTTTCCTGGATGAGCAGGAGGCTGCAGTTATCACATTGTGCTGTCTGAATGAAGAGAAAGCTATTTTAGGTGATCATGGGATGTGAAGGCTATGTCAATCTAGAAAGTTTGCTTTAAAGAATACTTTAGGGTAGTATCTCATTGGGATCATATGTAGAGAATTTCGGGAGCCTGACTGAAATGCTACTTGGATTTATTTTCTACAATATGGTGGGAGCCTCAGGGTCCCATGTTGGATGAATGATGGCTGCCAGCTATAGAAAAAAGGAAGAAGGAAGCTAGTACTCTCTAATTCCAAGTTCAGGGAACTGTAAAAAAGTGACTCTATTCAGGGAGACATGGTAGATACAATTTACTCTCAGCCCAATCAATACTAATATTCATTACTATTCTGCCATTAAGCCTGGCCAAAATTATCAGTCCTGAGCCTGTAACTATAGCACATGGAAGTATGATGTCCAAAGAGGGAAGGAGGAGCAGGACGTGCTTAAGAGAGTTTGGCATAGATCATGTGTCATGCAAGGGCTGATCCCTACAGTGGAGGAGAAACGCCATCATTGTCAGGGGCCACTGTGAGATGGAAAGTATGAATGTAGAAATCCGTCTGTTCATCGGTCATGTGTTTATTTAAACATATGGCATAGCATATGAGGCAAATTCCCCATCAAGAAGCAAACAGGAGTGATTAAGCCATCCTAATATTCTCCCCACAGGTTGTTCTCTGGAAGGACTCCTAGGTGAGTGGACAGATAAGTTGTAGCACACTGTGGTCCTTCTAAACATGGGAATGGATCTAGGCAAAGAAAGCTTTCTCAGATACATGTAACAAGGAGAGAATTAAAAGAATCTACGTTGAGAGCTGAGGAGGATGCTATCGAAAATTAAACAGAGAGGCCGGAGATATGGCCCAGTATTTAAGAATAATAGCTGCTCTCCCAAAGGCCCCCAAGTTTTGGCCCCTGCACTCGTCATACCTGCCTAAAACTCCAGCTCCAGGGCAACTGGTGCTCTCTTTCCATTGGCACCTATACGTGCAAGGCACACATACATGCACAGGCATAAACACACATACACAGAAAAAATAAAGAAATCTTTTAAAGATTTTGCAAGGGAATGGAAGTGAGAGTTGAGAATGTTTTAATTTGAAAAACCTCAAAAGAGGCAGTCACCAAACAGGATCTGAGCGCCATAGAGATTTTTTTGTCACTCCCAGTCACTGCTCTGGTACTCAGAGCAGAAGAGATGGGGACCCCAGAGAGCAGGGTTCTAGACACAGACTCTGAAGACAACATTATTGATCACATGTGGTTCCTTAAACCCAACCTAACTTTTCTCCTACATCAGCAGTTTATTGGGTTTAACCAGATTATGTTTCTGTCCCAACTTGCCTCCTGAAACACTTTCAAAAAGGCTTTATAAATCTTTCTAATGATGAATTATGAACAACAACAAAAAAAAGGCCGCTCCTCCCAGGGAGAAGCTGAGCCTGATTCATATATTCTGCTCAGCCTGGCCTTGTTTTCTTTCAAAGACAAGAGAACATCATAACCTTGAGCTATCTGGTGGAAATAAAAGATTGATGCAAACTTTGCTATGTAAAATTTGAAGTCTTTTCATCCAGCCCAGAAGACAATTGAATGTTACAAAATATGTGGCACAGTTGAAGAGAACTTATTTTATTCAAACACTAAGAACCTTCACCCTGGGAGAAACCTCTTTACGTGAAAATAAATAAATTAGGATTTGCCATCTTGAGAAACAAATTTTTCTGTTAAGTTTTGCATCTAAGAACCTTGCAGATTAAAAATCCTATGACCTCTTTATAAACATCCAAAAATTGATGAACTCCCCCAGGATAGAAGGGAACAAACACAAAGGGGTAAACTCAGCCATGAAACTTGACTCTGGCATCTCATTTGGCAATTCTACTAGCATTTCTAGCATGATCCTTCCCGATCATGAGGAGCTATACAGAAGAAAACAGCGATTTGAAGATAATTCTAGTGGGACCTTGTCTGGCTATCATCTCTTGGGATTCATATGCAATCACCATGCCTATGAATAAGAGGCATATCTAGGTCTCATTAACAGGACATGGGAAGTGGATGAGAGGACAGAATCCATTCCAGACTGGACCACCAACACACTATCAGACTTGGGACTAGTTGTACATTCACGGGAGAGCAGGAGAGATGAGGGCTGCCTTCAGAAAAGTTCATGTGCTAAAATCTCATTCTCATTCTACCCAAGATAAACACCAATGAACTAGAAAGAGTGTAAAAACCTACAAACTCAAAAGGATGAACCCAAAGCCCCCAAACAAGCCAAATCTTATACAATCTCAACGTTACATGGTGAGAAGTAGAATAGTTAGGTTGTGGACTTGGGGAGGGGGGTTGGCGGTACCCACTCTGCACAGGTTAAGCAGCCATCATTGTTATTTGTATCATTTCATGTCTTGCAGTCCTGCCAATATTGTTAAGATTTCAGATGCACTGATTGGCAGTTTACCTATGCAGTCTTTATAGCACCAGAAGATGGGTATCTTTTTCCAATTAAATTAAATTATTTTCTATGTAATAATGTTTTGCCTGCATGTCTGCATATGCTCTCTGGCAGGATGTGAGTTCCCAGTGTTCATGGAGGTCAGAATAGGATGTTTAAGTCCCTGGGACTGGAATTAGAGATGGCTGGGGGCCACTATGAGGATGCTGGGAACCAAACACATGTCCTATGTAAGAGCAGCAAGTGCTCTTAATTACTGAGTCATTTCTCCACACCCAGGATGCATACTTTTATTCTGAGTTTACCAATAAAGAAAATGAGGCATAATTGACATGGTCAGAGGACATGTGGCTGCTAAATGCAGAAGATGGAGTTCAGAGCTGACAGGAGCCTGCTGTCATTTTCACTAGCCTAAACTCTTCCCACCATCCCTCCACCATCACAGTGAGACAGTTTGCCCAATAATAGTTGCTGAAAGCCCAAGAAGATGACTTTGTCTTGAAGCAGAAAAGATGTTCTTTCTTGCCTAGAATGAAAAAGCCATTTAGAATATCTGCTTTTCTGTCTCAATGAACAGAAATTGATCCCAAACAAATTATCCCCGTGAGACCATATTTTATGAGCTCTGCAGATGATTTTCACATGCAGTCTGGGTAGACAACCGTTGGTCAGAAATTAGAATCAATGTTGAAAAGGAATAAGAGGATAGACTGCTCTCTCCACCCCAGTCTAACACAGTCAGGTATGGGGAAGAACCATAGAGCATATTATTTTGGAGGAAATTGCATTTGAGGAGCACTGAGGATTCTCCTTTGTCTATAAGCTCTTTCTCAAAAATCCTGGATGTAAAAGAATGTAGGGCTTTTGGGAAGTAGAGTTAAAGTCAGTTCTTCTCTCCCTCCTTCTCTCTACTTTCCTTTATTCATTATAATCTTCCCTCCTTCCCCTCTTTTCTCCACCCTTATTCATTTTTTATCTACTCCTTCCTTCACTCCATTCATTCTGTTGTCTCCCCTTCACCCTCCTCTTCTTCACCCTCTCCCTTATCTGCTCTCTCCCTCTCCTCTTCAGTCTGTCAGCTGGGCAAGGTTGGCTCCTTTTGCTGTAACAGTGTGGTACCCCATGTGCTTCTGTATCATGGTTTGTATCTTGCATCACACAGCTTCTGTGGCATCTGCCCCTTCTGCAAGACACTCCCCTCTTTGAGAAGGGACATCACTGCCTTTTTGCAGGATGCAACTTCTCCTGAGCAAATACAGTGCACGCAAAGCACTTCATGTCCAATTTGCAAAGAAAGGCTGAGCTGTCTTTATGTGAGAAGCTCCCTGAGAACACGGGAACTGCTGTCAAGGTTGAAACATGGAAAAGCTCCGTGGTTGTACAAACTCCATGGATCTAGGGCTGTGTGAAGAGCAAATGGAAGGGAGAGGATTGTGTAAGGGACAGTGTGTAATATTTTGTAGACTCCTGTTGGGAGCAGGGATACACAGTCAAATGCTCACTCTGTCTGTGCCTTTCCCACCATTTCTAGCATCAATTCTCATAAACAAAACAACCCCCCAAAACAAAACAAAACAGCATCAGAGTCCATGAAAAATCTTATTAAGAATATAGACAGTACTCAATTCAGTATTAGGCATTTTGCCTTAGCTGGTCCAAAGAAGGTCTTCAGAATTTTCATTTTCATGCCACATATATTATACAATATATATGGCTATATATCCACATGGCTGGAGATGTCAGAAGGGTTGGCTTCTACATTATCCAGGGTTGCAAATGACACAAACGAGGGACCTGGCCATGCCTTGTTACTGAGTAAGTGAGACTCCCTCACTTTGAGGTGATTCCTTCAGGTCAGGAACCCACAGCCCCTCGACAGGCTCTTCCTCACCAAAGTCTTCTCATCACACATCCCAGCTCCCTTTCCCACCCTGGACACACTCACTGTGGAGCCGCCTCCTCTTTCCTACGCTCCCGTGTCTTCACGGACACTGACTTTGACTCGGTCAGGACTTTTATCCCCCCTTGGCAAAATAATAGGATATTATGTTTGTTTGTTTGTTTGTTTGTTTTGTTTTGTTTTGTTTTTAAAACAGGAAATTGGCAAGAACAATAACACCGTGTTTGATTTCTGAGCTAAAAGTAGATTCTGTATTGTGGAGAAATTTAAGAGGCCAAAAACAGTGTAGGGCAACATCATCAGCTCTCTCCCCAACAGCAGCAACACCTGGACTCTCTCCCAGCATTGCTATTCCAGAAGCAGCATCATGCCACTTAGAGAGCTCAGGAACTGAGGAAACCTCATACACATGTTCTAGGCAGCTGCCAATCACAGGAGTTTGCATCCCAGTTTTATGGGGTGCATGCATCTATTCTGTCTCTGATGAGCCTGTGACTTTGAATACGGGCTGTCTCCTCTCTGACCTTGGGTTCCTTATCAGTAGGTTTCGGGAAAACTGTATTTTTTTTTTCCAGGAATGAAATTATAAGTCACTGAGATATCATTTGCAGAAAGAATTCTTCCCTCAGAGCAAAACTACCATTGGAGCAGAAAGAATGTCCTGGAGATTGGGGAGATAAAAGAAGGGGCTGGGGAGGCAGAGTGGAGGGAGCGAAGTAGGTTTATGGACCAACCCTGAAAGGAAAAACAAACAAACAAACAAACAAACAAACATGTGGTAAATTGAGAAAGATGGCTGAGGGGCTGAGGTCAGAGGGAGACAAATCGAATGCTGCCCTGGATTTAATAGAGACTGTTTTCTGCACTTGATGATGTGTCACCCAGAAGACAGGGACATTGGAGTTGTATTTTAGAAAACCTGAGGAAGATGAAAATAGCCTAGAAGAGGAGTCCAGAGAAGAGAACTTGGCAAAACTGTCAGAAACTCTGAGGGTCAGTGAGGATGGGAAGCAAGAACACAGAAAATATTTTGGAGGATGCAGGGAGGGCCTATTACTGATCAGAAATTACTTTGGATTAGCATATGCAAATGAGATCCTCTGGGACCAGCAGCTGCCTCTTCCTCAAGCATGCTGTCCCTAGCCAAACTCAGGGCTTTTAGTCAGCAGCTTTGCTCACAACCCAGCATCTCCATGTCCCATAGACTGTTTTGGTCCACTGTCTTCTTCCAGGCCTGAGCCTGGGGCTCCTACTCTCCGTCCCAGCCAAGGAGAAAGGACAACCACACAGAAAGAAAGGAAAGATTTTCTGTGTTTTTCTGCAAGATAAAGCAAGGTTATTTTTGGCCCGTTTTTTAGAGCAAATCAGATTTATTTTCTCTTTTTCTCTTTCGGAGCCCTGCGTCTGGCAGGCTTCATGCAGGGGAGTGAAAATTAGAGCTCACATTTTCAATGCCTTTGCAGTTTTTGCTCGGTGTCAGTTTTGTTTGTCTTCCTCTGGCTGACTGTCTTCCGTGTCTCCGGACTGCTGAGGTCTTCCAGAAGTTGCTTTCAAGCCAAAGAAAGTAAAACCAAGCTACCATGAAAAGGGTGGGGAGCTTGAGTCAGAGAGGAGGAAAGGAAGGAAGGGAAAGAAACTGTCCCCCACTCGGCATTTCGTGAAACCTCACTTCCCAGCCTCATATTGGCTCTGCCATTTCTGCTTGCCCCTTGATCAGAGAGACACGGGACTTTATGGGCATCTCCTAACATGGAACTCACAAATGTTGGGACCTCAGATACCTTTTTTTCAACATCCATACTGCTTGATTCATGGCTTTGAAATTTTGTCAGTGTGCTCTGAAGCAATGGACTCAGAGGTTATAAATTCAGACCATCAGTACCTTGACTAAGTTACTTGACCTCAATAAATCTAGGTTTTCTTTGTCTATGTACTAGAAGTCTGGATAGGATATCATGAGAATATGAGGGTCCTGTGGGATGCCTGGCACAGGAGCTTTGAGAACTGCCTAGTGTCCAACTGTTGGCTGACTTGGAGTGACTAGTGTGTGGCCAAGAGCATACATGAACGACTGATTTTTTATACCAGTGTGCTTATACTACTGAGTAGCTACTGCAATTTTATGATCCGCTCATGGTATTTAAAGAAGTTGTAAATTTCTTTCAATCCTTTTCCCCAAAGAACGTTTTGTTTCGTTTTCTTCTTCTCTCCCCCTAGAGCTTTCCAGTTAAAGCAGTTAATGTCACATGGAAGACTGTGTTAATAGCAACCAGGTGCTTTCTTGTTCAGTTCCACACATCCTTCTGTCCATTTTGGGGCAAAGTTACATGTGAGCGCTACTGGCAACTTTTTTTTTCTCTCTTAATAAAATACAGCATGACCATGACTTCAAACGCATCCCTCTCTCCTTGATGGTACTGTCAAAAATACAGCTTTTTTTTTTCCCTAATCCAACTCTTCCTATGTCTTTACTGATTTACTTGTCAATAATTTCCTACATGTATGGAATACATTCTAGTTCCATTCATCCATCAACACTCTTGAATGGAAACGTACTGCTTGCTAGAGAGGTTAGCTTCTGCGGTTATCACTCTATGAATACTGCTTAAAGGTTGGTGTAATAATGATTTTTTAATGACATTAAATGAATACATGCTACACTGAAACTTTTACTTGCATTACTTCCAGTCTTTACCTTGATCCTCAATTTTATGCTCATCCTCCTTAAAAACGAATACACTGAGAGTAAGTGATGAATGTCTTTCAGCGAACACAGAGAAGCTGTGACAATGATGTAGGATGAGCACCTTTGAGTGTAGTATATTTTTTTTACCATAAAACTATGCTGTATCTCCTTCTGCACAAGGGATATCTTCCTGTCTCCTCTATGCCTGCAATTCCTGACACATATGTATCCAATATCTGCAAATATTTGTTGATACCCACAGGTAAGTGCATGCATTCATTCTCATATATGTGTGGGTGCAGATTGCTGTTTTCCTCATGATTTGTGGAACATGTGACCCCCCACACCCAGGTTTTCCTAGCAATGGAAAAGGGTAGTAGTGTGTAGGCGGGAGATTGGGGTGGTCCTTCATTCAAAGTCTGCTGGGAGAAAGATCTCTGGAACACAGTAGAGGATAGCCTTCTGTATCCCTGGCACCTCTCATGTATCCCCGCTCTGACTGATGACCTCCTGGATGTAGTCTTTGTGTTTGACAATGAATTCCTTACTACTATCCTAAAAAAGTATCTGTCATCTCTTTACTGGTGTTCTCTATCCAAGAGTCTTGGTTTCCCAGGACTTCAGAGCACCATGCCCATCGTGCTCCCCCACCCGCTTACATCACAGTTACTGCAGCTCAGTTCTAAGCCCATTAGTACCAAGTTCACCATGCTTTAAGAAAATAATCAACTGGATTCCCCAAGCTTACCTAAAGTCATCTACTGGAAAATATTGGCACTGATCATGAGAAGCCCTTCTTTCTGCTCACCTTAGGTACCTAAGGGGTTAAAGTTTCCAAAAGTACAAAAGCATGCATGGGTGGGCGTGTCTATGCAGCTGCCTGATATGCTTATGTTTTGGAGAGGGCATTACTGTGAACTCAACATTTCATTCACTGATTGAGCAAAGAACTCTCTATTCCAGGTTTCTTTGGAATCCTTATAACTTACAATGGGGAAGGAGGCTGCTAAAAAGAAGATAAAATTCCTCTGTCAAATAACTTCAGAAAGTCCTCTGATAAATAAACCAGTTTCCATTGCAGAATTTCTCAGTGTCTTTGAAAGGCCAATATATGTTATAATACACAAAGATAAACATGGTACCTTATAATTACCATAATCTTCTTACTCACAATGCATTCCCTCTACAACAAAACAATATACTAATATCTATTCTTTGGGGAAAGAACATTCACGGGGACAAAAATAGATGGATAGATGGATAGATAGATAGATAGATAGATAGATAGATAGATAGATAGATAGGTAAACCTGGGCCTTTGTTTGCAAAGATCTTATACAGAATGGAAGAATTCCAGGTCAGCATAAGTGCCATTGATGTAGGTTCTCCATATAAATTCGAAATGGTTTCTCCCTGTGTAGCCTGAGCTGGCCTCAAACTCATGCTCCTCTTCCATGTGCTTCTGACTTTTTAGTGCCAGGATTATAGGTGGGTACCACACCAACCATTTCTGACATCCATTCTCTTAACCGTTCTACAACAAGCCTGTGTTGTTCTCAAGTATCCATGAAGGTCTCTTTTGTGCCTTTGGATTAGGAGAAAGGGGAGCTCCAGGTTTTAAGGGACACTTAGAAACTTAGGCATGCTCCATATAGAAGGAAACTGAAGCAAGTCCCATAGGAAACAGAATTTCTTTCCCTAGTCTTTATTTTCTGCTTCCAAATGAACTATATTCAGAAAACTGCTTAAAAAGCTAGGGTAATCTCACCTGTGGTACTGGCCACTCAGTTGACAAGTAAGACACAGAGGTTCACATTGACCAGAGGCTTTACAAAGTTACCAAGAAGGTGACATCCAGAGTACAGGACTCAGAGTTTTATACCACCCCAGCTCTCAAAATGCTTCAAAATCCTCCTTTATGTCACAGTGGGAACCTTGTGGGTGGCTCCCCTCAAACACCCATTCTAAAGAGCAGGAGGAGATTGTAAACTGGTGCCAGGAGTGGACTGGTTTCAACCGCACAACTATCAGGCCCACCCAGGAGTCAACACAGGCTAAATTTGGGCCAAGTTTATTTTCCTTTTCCCTTTGAGTGTGAGGGTGGGAGGAGAAGACTGGAGAGGAAGTGCTGCAGACACACACAGACCCCAAGGGTGTGGGGGTCACAGTTACAGAGAAGCCAGCCAAGCTTGACACGTCATCCCTCTGCACTCACTCAGCCATAGGATGTTTACATTCCTGGTGGTCCTTAAGGATGGACTTGGAGAAGAAAAATATGGCCAGAGAAGATGCTAGGGGGAGAGACAAAAGAGTATACTTCTGTACCTAATTGTCCAAGAAAAAGATGAAGCAATGAAGTTGGGCACAATATTACATGTAAAGGACATGGATCTGACTGTCCTTTACTTCTAATAAGGCTTCTCAGAGCTATGGATTTTGTTCTCTTTTATTCAAATCAAACACTAAGAATTTGGTTACTTGTGAATAAAGTAAGGATTACATATCACATGGAAACACAGTAAGTACGCGATGATATATGTAAATTATTACATAGAATATGTGTTGTGAAATAATCTATATCATATGGATTGTCATGTTTATAAATAATATCATACATGTATAGCAGTCCAATTATGTTTGCTATGTAAAAAAATTTCAAAGGAGAGAATCTTTGGGTACGAATCAGAAGATTAAGCCTTATATGGACTGACACCATCAAAAGCTTTCTGAGAGGGTTGCACAGCCTCCGATACCTCCCCGGGATGAAGTTCCCTGTAACTGTCTAAAGTGAGCTACATGTGTACATTCAAATAAAGAATCTTTCATTTTCCCCACCACTGAAGAAACAAAATGTGAACCCTCTGATAAAGTATGGGCTCTGATAGTTTCCCACACTGATAAATACATGTGTGTGTGTGTGTGTGTGTGTGTGTGTGTGTGTGTGTGTAAAATATAAAATCCAAACAAGGAAATCAATGTCTAGCCATGTATGTAAATGTACAAGTCCTTACTTGGATGCATATGTGGCTTCCAGAGTAGAATATGCCAAGTAGTTTACAGAATGTCATTTGGAACAAAACCAAAATCATACAAAGATGATCTGCTGTTTTATTTTACATTGTCTACTTTATTTCCTAGTTGTCTTTACTGTTTGAATGTTCTCTGTCTCTCTGTCTTTGTCTCTCTGTCTCTTTTTCTCCTCCCCTCTCTCCCTGTGGTGTGTGTGTGTGTGTGTGTGTGTGTGTGTGTGTGTGTGTGTGTGTTTTACAGAAATAAAAGGAATTTGAGTTAAACCAGGAATGAAAGCAAAGGCAGATCAGACTCTGACACTTGAGCCTCCTCTTCGAGTTCTGGGATAGCTTGGCAGCAGGGCTGTTTTTCCAGCTGGGAATCATTTTATTTTCTTGCCCCAAATCCTGGACAGAGCTCATATCCAGCCAGAGGCCAAAGACCTGCTCTGTAGAAAGACATCCACACTCCCTTAAAGAAGGAATGCTATATTCAAGGATGAGCATCAGGTCTTTCTGAAAGGTAGGGGAGTCTTAAGAAGGTAGAGAGGAACTGTCAGAGCCTGATAAGTAAACAGATATGTTATGGTGTCAAAGTTTCATACTTTAAAATAAAAAAAGAAATACATTAAATTCAAATGAAATGTTGGTAAAAGTAATATGAACTAGAATCCTCTGGGTATATAGATATTGACTTGGGGGGGGGGAGGAAAAAGTGCTGCCCTGACTGACTGTACTGTGGTGGATAGTAATTGCAGTCCCAAAGATACATCTATACGTATATTACTGAATTTGCTTGCTGTTATGACAAGACAACTGGCAGGGATAACCCTTAGGGGTACAGTCTGTTCTGATAAGGATACAAAGAGCAGCAGTATGAGGTAGCTGGTCACATTGCATCTAAGTTAAGAGGCAAAGAGAAATTAGCACTGGTACTCCATTTAATTTGTCACTTTTATTCTGTGTAGAATACCCAACATATGGAATATATTGACACCTATATCCAGCATAGGTTTTCCAACTTTGGTTAAACCTCTCTAGAAACACTCACCCCACAGGCAGAGGTTTGTTTCCTATGTAATTCTAAATCCAGTCAAGTGGACAAATAAGATTATCCATCATCAATATCTACCCCTTGTCAACTTTACACCCAAACAAGTCACTTTTAAATTATAATAGTCAACTCACGACTCCCCCCAAGGTGCATGTTTATCACTTAATGCAAAATGAATTGAGTTCATTTAAAATATCTTCATAGTTCTGATCAGTTCCAATGATATTCGAAAATCCAACATGTCTTTCTTCTGAGGCTCAACAAACTCTTCACTATCGACCTCTATTTAAAAGAATGGCTTGGGTTAGTGAGGAAGGAAGTCTACAAGAAGGAGATGAGAGTACAGAGCAGAGCAGAGGAGTGTGGAGAAGAGTAACTAACAGTAAGGATGTTTGTAAAAGCCATAGAGAAAAGTATTTTATAAGCTTCATATTCTTTGAATAGAAATGAGTTTCATTGGAGTTGCCCTACACAAAGTACAATACTTCTCACATATGCCAAATAAAAAACCCAGGGTCACGTATGCAGTATGTCCTCTAGAGCTGTTGGTCAGAGATATCTTACACATCCTGATCACCATACAAGCTATTGATATTGCTTTTGGTCACCTACTAGCACTTGATGGTAAGACCCTGTTGCTGAAGGCATCACACACTGGATCACAGCCCAATGAAGAAATCAAGTTCATACTGATCAGGACATTCCCTCCTTGCTGGCTAGCTTTCGTGGTAGAGGAAGATATTTTACAGGCTACTAGGGGAGAAGAGTCTTCAATGATCTTACCAGCTGTGAACCTTGTGAGCTACAAGAATGACCATCGGGTTGAGGGTTGAGATATGCTCATAGGGACAATAGTGGCACAAACGCTATGGGAGTGAATAGTTGCTTTTTTAAATCGTATTTGATGCCTGTTCCATAAAAGGAAATAGATGTGTAGTAGTGTAAATTTGGGCAAGAACCAACTGTTGAGGATCCCTTAGGGCCCATTGATGCATCAATTGCTACTATTTTGCTAAATTTGCATAGTATGTAACTGCCTTCTAAATTCATATTTGTATATCCTTAGATTGGTACAACTCTTAGACCTTATCAGGGAACAATATTTAACCCAGAAAATTATTGGTCAATGCACAGAGAAGAGTGCTCAGCCATAAATGGGACAACTATATTATAGTCCCTCCTTCCAAGACTCAGGAAACATCGAGGAACAGGAGGTGGGAAGACTCTAAGAGCCAGAGGTTATGATGAAACAGAATAAAAACCTGTCTCTAGACACAACAAGATTGCTGCTTTTCTGACAGCCACTGGCTGTCTTCATAAGATCAAGCCAATCAACAGCCCAGAATGGAAGGGGAGGGGCTCGTAAGCCTCCATTTTTAGGCGTCATCAATTGGTAACTGATGACCTCTAGGGAAGAGGAGTTAGTTTTCTTCCTGGTGACAGCTTCTGACAGACCAGTTATGCCTCAGTGAATGGCCCACACCCATTTGAATACAGTCAACACAAAATGAATTGTGTGTGTGGGTTATAAAGAAAAAAGAAAATTTGAAGTTGGGAGGTGGGTCAGAGTATATCTGGGTAAAGGGAAAAGTGGGTGATGAATATGACCAAAATACATTGAATACGCATTTTAAATTATCAAATAATAAGGATGTATTTACACTTGATATTAGCCAAAAGTCCAAGAAGAAATATAAGGATGTATTTAAAATTTTTAAAAAAATTAGCCAGGAGGTGGTGGTGCACACCTTTAATTCCAGCACTTGGGAGGTAGAGGCAGGTGAATTTCTGAGTTCAAGGCCAGCCTGGTCTACAGAGTGAGTTCCAGGACAGCTAGGGCTATACAGAGAAACCCTGTCTAGAAAAAGAAAGAAAAAGAAAAGACTCTAAAAAAAATGATGTTATGTATTTCCAGTATTCAATGCCACATAATAATCATTTCCATTCCAAAAGGAAAGAATGGATGCATGGCAAAACCAAAACCCCAAAACAAACAAACAAACAAAAAAACCTCAAAAACAAAAAAGACCAAAAGGATGCCAAATCAAGATTAATATGCAGCAGGGAAAACACAAAGTTCTGCATTTCAGTGTTTGACATCTGGGGTTCATAATGGAATCATCTTGGCTCTAATAGCCTTGGGTAGTCCCACCCTTCAGCTTTGCTGCCCACAGCACACATGATCTCTTCCTTGAGTCAGCTCCAGTCTGTGCCTGAAGATTTCTTTTTGTGATATCTCATTTTCTTGTCATCTCCAACATCCTAGGGTATCCTTTTCAGTTTAGGTTTTACTCCCCAGCTTCAGGGCCCCTCATGGCCTCTTTTCAAGAAATCTGACTCTACCATTCATTGCCTGATCTCAGTGGCTTTCTAGAACCAAGACTTATTCTCTCTTACATTTTACAGTCCTGAAAAAACAGTGCAATATGAATGCCTCTGTCAAGTTCTGTTGGCAGCTTAACATGCAGCCTGGCCGTCTTTTGGACCACAGTTGCAGAAGTACCAACATGCCTTCCAAGTTAAGTGTGGGGAACCATTTCCCTCAGTGGCCACTTGGGAACAGGTAAGCCTGATGGTGGAACCCTCAGTGCGGTCCCGGTCCTTTAGAGTTGACACTTCATATGTCTGAGTCATCAGTTGATGGACTCTACTTCCCAAACTCTCTCTATAAGTTTCTTATGGCCCCAGTGTCCGGTGTGGGGTTTCGTTTTAATGATTCTCTTAAATAATTATAGCTGTTTCCCATGCCCCTATCCTGTCTTCAGCTTAGACTTGCTCGTACTCCTTTATTCCTCCCAAGAACTGCCTATCTTTCACATATTTCTGTTCCTGCCCACTGTGGATCTGACTAAAAGCTGTGAACAGCATCCATACCACAGTCTAGATGTCAATGCTACTTGAAATTGTCTCAGTCAGCTACTTAGTCTGTTATCTTTTAATTCAGCTTCACTCAAATTTTTAGAACACATAACACGTGAAGAGTACAGTCAGATTTTTTTTTTGCCAAAATGTAATGTGAACAGCCTTTAGTCTAGTTCTTAATAAAATCTGCATTCCCCCTTTGACACCTCATGAACTGTGTTCCTACTATCAGTGTTGTTCTCAATATTACAGTTTTCCAATATTCCACTAGAATGGCCCATTAAGCTCTAATTAAGAGTTTGAGGATTTCTCTAACTTAAGGTCCAGTGCCACCCCCCACCCTACCCCCAAAGACAATAACTGAAAAATTGTAAAAATCCCATGGTTAGGTGTATAATAGCAATGGCCCTAATTTTTGGCATCAATTTTCTGTTACTTTTCTTCTTGTAAGAAGAAAAGTTTACAAAAACAACTTAGAACTTAAAGAATTTTTGCTTCCTGACTGTCCTGGCATACTTGGAAGCCATGGTAGCAGGAACACATTGTGTCTGGTCATGTTACATCTAGACTCAAAAACTGAAAGAGATGAATGTTAGGGTTCCACCCACTCTCCCCTTCATTTCCAACCTGAGATCTCCCAGCCCTTGGAATGTTTCCACCCACATGCAGGATAGATCTCCTCACTTAGTTAGATCTCCATGTGAATGGTCTTACAAGAGAACCTAGAAAATTGTTTACATAATTCTAAACTTAGTCAGGCTGACCATCAAGATTAAACATCACAATCTCCCTCCAGAATCAGAGAATCTGACCTTATTTGGAAAGTCTTTAATTAATTAATTTATTTGTTTGTTTATGTATTTCCATCCTGGTCTCTGCCTCTCCTTCCAGTCCCTCCCTCTCACCTACCCTCCCTTTATCCTCACTCTCTTTCTCTTCAGAGAAAGAAGGCATCCCATGGATATCCTATGGATATGTCAACCATCTTTGACAAATCAAGTTGCAGCAGGACTAGGCACAACTCCTACTGAGCTTCGACAAGGAAGTCCAGTTAGGGGAAGTAGGCCCAAAGGCAGGCAACAGAGTCAGAGACAGCCCCTACTCCAGTTGTGAAGGGCCCCACATGAAGACAGACCAAGCTGCATAACTATTACATATGTGTAGGGAGTCTAGATCTGTTCCAAGCATGCTCTTTGGTTGGTGATTCCCTTTCCATGAGCCACCATGGGTTCAGGTCAGTTGATACTGTAGGGTTTCTTGTGGTGTTCTTTAACCCTCTGGTTTCTTCAATCCTTCATGTCTGTCTTCCACAAAATTCCTCAAGCTCCACCTAATGTTTGGCTGTGGATCTCTGCATATCTTTCCATCAGCTGCTGGGTGAAGTCTCTCAGAGGACAGTTACACAAGGTCCCTGTCTGCAAGAATAGGAGAACACGACTCAGTGTACATAATTAAGAGTCTCCAGGTGAGGTCACCCTGGCTACCGAAATAATGCTTCAATCCAAAGACAAGTGTTATTATCAAACATTTTAGAAGGCAAGAGAGAACCCACAGACATAGATAAATCATATGACAGCAGAGGCTGAGGTTTAGGGGGTGTGGCCACACCAAAAAAAGCCTGGTACTACTGAAAGACAGAAGAGGGGGGGGGACTTTTAATGTGAGTCTTCATGGGGAGCTCTGCACAGGTGACAGTTTGAATTCAAAATTCTGTGTTTTACAATGTAAAAGAAGACATTTCTCTGGTTCTCTATTTGATGTTTCCAGATTCATGTCATTGCATATAGCAGCCCAAGGAAGCTTCTTTCCTCGCTGAAGAGGCCAGGTGGCCTTGGCTTGGATTTTCAGGAAAGGAAAAGACACCAAGATGTAAGAAGAAGAAAAAGGCTTTCACACCACACCTAGAATACCCATTCATAATCATCATGTCAAGCTCCCTATCATACCCTATAGACCATCATCCTCCTTTGTCTAAAATATTACCTCTTAACAGTGTCTATGGGACTATTCTATTTTATTTTCTTGAGTGGTACCTGTCAAGACTTATTATTATGCTGTGTATTTGATCTCATATTGTGGGATACTGGCTCCCTTGAGGCCATGCATGGTCCTGAACGTTGGCTACTTCTGAATTCAGCTCTTTAAACCTCCCTTGACAAGTGGCAGCACCAGGGTGAGCTGGTGTACCGGAAGAGAACCAGGGATGCTCCGGAGTGAATGCTCTACAAGGCCATGAGAAGGTTGTAGCTGGTTCCCTCCCTCAGCTTTTGCCTGAACCACCTCATGGTCTAAGCAAGCAAGCTACAAGACAGGTGTGAAATGGTAAGAAGTGGTTAAAAAAAAGTGTAAGGATGGGTTGGGTAAAATCTCAATGCACCAGAGCACGGAAGAGATAGTCTCTCTCCATTGGGATATCTAGGGAGCCTTAGCCCAGAGAAACACTGCAAAGAATCCCCAGAAGGATGGAACCGGGATGGATATGCTCTACGTATACAGAAGGATGGAACCAGGGTGGATATGCGCTACGTATACAGAGGCTTCAAGGGTTGATTCAGGCAGGAGTCAGAGGACCAACATGCACCCACTCCTGAAAAGCAGGTCACTCTGCTTCCAAAGCCACTTGCTTCCCATTTTTTGTATCTCTTCCCAGATCTCACAGTATCCTCGGTAGTTACAGCTATGCATCCAATCAAGCGAGCTACTAAGGATCTTGCATGCCCACATTTTAAAGCCTCTCAGTACATTCCTATAGGAACAAGGAATATTTTCTTTTGACGGGTGGCAAAACTGAGGCTCCTAACGGTAAAGCACCTTTTAAATGTAATGGTGGGGCTACCGTTGGACCTCTGCTTGCACCAGCCAGCCCCAGAATAAATCATGTCTTGCAAAGATTGTTGTGTTTTCTAGAATAGCTCACACACAGGACTTTCATCTGACCTGAGAACAGAACTGCAAAGCCTCTAAGTCAGAGCCATTTCACCCTGTTTTAAACTTGAGAAGCTAAGACACTGTGGGGTCAATCCTCAAAGAGCTGCACTGAGCAGGTGCTTCCTAGCAAGGATACAGATCATCAGTGTTCAGAGGGAAACCCTTGCTCGAGAGGCCGTCGGCCTTTACAGAGTTGGCAGAGTTGGACAGTAGGAACTAGGACATAATATACTCCAGTCGTCCACTGAACAGCAAAGCTCTCTCTCTCTTTCCCAATCTCTCTCTCTTTCTCTCTCTCTCTCCTTTTCTCTCCCCTGCTTTCTCCTCTCTCTCTCATCTGCGTTCTCCCTGTCTCTCTGATCTCTATGCATCTCTCTGTCTCTCTATCATATATATCTCTCAATAACTATCTCTCCCTTCCCCTCCCCCCTCTCTCTCTCTGTCTTTTTGATATCTCTGTGTGTATCTTTCTTGGTTTCCCTGTCTCTCTGTTTGTCTCTCCCATCTCTGTGTCCCTCTCTTTCCCTTTATCTCTGTCTCCCTGCCCCACCCCCATCCCCTGAAAGTAGCAGCAACACAGGACATTCATCTCCACAGGGGTCTTCCAGGGAAAACCATACATTTTGGAAGGGTTGGCTGCATCTATTTTGTAGGACAATGTGCCATTTTCTTCAGAGAGGTACCAGGTGTAAATAAAGAGTTCTGATCATTTCTTTTAATAAGGTAACATGATGGCCTCTAGATACCCTTTCATTAAACTAAAATAAAACAAAACAAAACAAAAACAAAAACAAAAACAGACAACCTCTACCAGAAACTGCACATGTGACCATGTCACAGATGGAACCAGGAACCTACAGTCCTGTGGAAGAAATGGCCTCACTTTGATTTGTTCTTTTCTTGTGTTTTTTAAATGCAGTCTTGGGAGTGAATAAACATCTCACCAGGGACCTCTCTGCCCCTTCTGTTGTGGTCTCACTCTTTTTCTTCTCTCTCTAGGCCTGCCCACAACCTCCTTCATCTTCCTTCCAACCTTCTCTGGGCTCTCCGGGATCCTCTTCATTACAGGCTCTTTGCACATTATACTTCTCTGCCTACGATCTGTGCTAGGTCACCCCTAATGTCCTTAGGGTTCCAGGCAGAGCTACCACCTAATATCTGGGGAGACCTCTTTGGTAATATGTATCCATAGAACTCTTTTCATTGCCTGTGCACAGCTACTTAAGTGTCCAAGCGTTTGCATGATTGCTTCATTAGAACTTGGGAAATTCATTCCCAGTGCAAGCTTTATGAACATAAGGAGTGTCTCCACTGGGCACACAAAAATGGCTCACTGGATAAGAGTGCATGCCACCAAGCCTGAAGACCTATGCTCCATTCTTGGAATCCACATTCTGGAAAGACAGAAATGATCCCCACAAGTTGTCTTCTGACTGCCAGAAGTACACTATAATGTATACAATTACCTTCATACCTGCCTAACCACCCACCTAAACAAACCCACCCACACATACACACGAGAGAGAGAGAGTGAGGGAGAGGGAGAGGGAAAGAGAGAGAGAGAACAAACAAATGAATAAATATAAATAAATGTAAAGCAAGATATAACAGTGTAAAAGCTGTCTCTATTCGGAATTAACAGAACCTAAAAATAGTACAAAGTAAACAGGGGCTAAGCAAATGTTTGCGGGAATGAATGCCTGAGTGTAGGAGCAACTGACTGAATGGTAATGTCTCTATTCGGTAGTAATAAACAAGGAAGAGTTTGTCCCCAGAGAATATCTGTCAGTGTTTTAGGATATTTTTGTTAGGAACAACTAGAGTACCTGGTAGCACTATTGGAACCCAGGGTTTGGAGGTCACTGTATTTAAAAACAAAAACAAATAAACAAATAAAAAAGTCTTTCAGTGCATCGGATAATCCTGCCTGTCCCCAGCAGTCTGAGAAACCTGTGAAACACTTTGTAGGCCTGCATAAGAAGGCACTCTATACTGGTTATGTCATTACCATGGACTTGGCCAGGCTTTCCCTCCTGGAAGCTCTGCAGAGTCATGCCATGTCTCTCTCTCTCCAAGCTTCTTGGCGGTTGTCTTGCTCCTTGGCATGCAACACTTAACTCCAGTCCCTGCCTGTGCCTTCTCTCCTTCCCTGGTCTCTGTGTTTCCTTTTTTTTTTTTTTTTTTTTTTTTTTAAGGAAGCCATCCATCACTGGCCCATCCTAACCAATTACATCTAAAGGACCCTTTTCCCAAGCAATGGTAAACTGTCTTAAATATTCCAGTTCAAGGTATAACACACAGATTTTACAGTTGCAAATGAATATGTCTCATTCTTACAGCATAAAGTTAATCACATTGCTACCCCTGCCCCCAACCCAGAAACAACGAACAACGTTCAGTGAACAAACCCATCCTTTCTCCTCCCCTCACATATATATGACATGCTGTCATTTGTCCTGGGTGTCTCCTTAGCTTGCCTGTGCCCCACTTCCCCATTCACATACTCAGTCACCTGCACCTTCTCAAGTCTCTGAGAACCACACCCTCTCCTCTCCCTCAGCGGCCTCTTATCACGTGGCTTCCTACTACATATAGCTCTCCTACAACCTCAGCAAACTAGGTGTCACTATGGGCCTCTACTCACAAGTCAATCAGAGGAATGAATGCACAGCCCTGGACTCTCAGAGCTCTGCCCCCTGATCTGAAGGCTATCTCCCAGTTCTCAAGAGACGTCGCTTCCTGAGTCTCAGGTCCTCTGTTTGCGTCTGTAACAGGAACTCCGGCCTGGCCTGTGCTCTCAGAACCACAGAGGCTTGCCTCTACCAGGAACCCTCCATTCTGCCGTTCCCTTACGGTTTGCTTGCATTGCTCTTTCCCTTTCCATGAAGTCTTTCATGGATACAGTGCTTAGTAGATCTGTGTCCCCCAACTCCAATACCTGCCCCAGGGCACAGCCTACAGGACCAATTTCTGTTACTTGGACAAATGAACGCATTCATAAGCTCCACAGTGCAGTTTGGAGATATTGCTTTTGTTTATGCTGGAATTTCTTAGGTAACACTACAATAAATATAACACAGAGCGGTGGTTCTATTAGAAGTGATGAGAAAGTGCATCGAATTTTTCAAGAAGAAGAAAAACAAAACAAAAAAGGCTTCTATGGGTACATTAGTTCACATGACTGGTTTAAGCCACAGTCAGCGTGTTTCTACTCGGTGGATGGCAAGAGACTTATATATACTAACTGCTTTCAAAAACATCTAAAAGGTACACATTCCAAACTTTTAAATAAAGCTCATTATTAATTTATCTTTTTGGTATTTATTTATTTAGCTAGCTAGTTATTTAGTTTAGGCTATTTTTTTTTCCCTTGATGCATGGATCAGACCTAGAAACCAGGATTTTTTTTTTTATTTTAAATTGCACATTTGCTTTTAATCTTCAAGAATACCAGACACTAGACATGAGACGGGGTCAGACTGTCCTGAGGTAAGCCATGGATTCTTTTCTAGGTTGAGAGAGGCAGCGGCATCCCCTGTGGAGTCGAGAGGGCATCACTGACCAACTAGGATGCTTCCCGCTCTCTGGGCCCAGGCTTACACCCAATGTGTACCTGCAACTTGTTTCCTTCCCTTCCGTTGATCTCCACACTCTCCTCTGAGTCCAGGTCTTTCTTGCTTCCTGACCTGAGTTGCAAATGAAAGTGGATGGCCTAGAGCTCCGTGCACCTCATTAACCTCTGCATTATCTCAGGGAAATTATACCAATTATCGCACCGGGGCTCTGAATTGAAAAGCTACCATGTCTGCCCAGACGGTGATGGATGCTAGCAATTTAAGGAGAGGAGGGGCAGTTCCTTGGGTGATGAAAGAATCATTTGTTTAGGATCGTTCATGGCAGACACGACGTACAACTCTCTGCTGGGGAGGCTTTTCCTGCCATTCTTTTGTAACAGCTATATTTAGGGGTGAGGTTTTTTAAAAAAGAGAGTGTATTGATTAACCTTACTTTATTATTGTTTGAATACAAGCAAAAGATATACAGAAAAATAAAATCTAAGCATAAAAATGGTCCATGATCCTTTGACTTGGTGACTCCTGTTAACCTTTAAAGCTAACCAAAATGAAAGTGGTGTAGCCCAGGTGGGTCTGACCGTTCGGAATGTTTTCAGCATCCCTTTCCAAGCTCCTTCTCTGGATGTTGAAGAGGATGCTGCAGTTTCTTTAGAAACAGTGTAAGCAGAGTTGCTGAAAGCACTGGTGCTCAAACCTGAGCTAGTGTTACATTTGCTCACTCACAGGCTGCAGACCTGTGGCCCAGAGATTCTGTGGCTCATAAAATGATCCAAGATGCACACACTTTATGCTTTCTCTGTAGTGCTGAACTCTAGCTTTCCTGGTGTGTTATTGCATTTTTGAACAAGTTTGTCTGTTTTTTTTTTATTATTTTATTTTTATTTATTTTTATACTCCATATTCCATTCCCTGCTCCCCCATCCACCCTCCAACTGCTCCACATCCCATACCTCCTTCCCACCCCACCCCATCTCCACATGGATGCCCTCACCCCCTTCCCACCTGACCTCTAAACTCCCTGGGGCCTCCAGTCTCTTGAGGGTTAGGTGCATCATCTCTGAATGAACACAGACTGGAAGTCCTCTACTGTATGTATGTGTGTTGGGGGCCTCATATCAGCTGGTGTGTGCTGTGTGTTTGGTGGTACTGAAAGATCCTGACAGAATGTAAAAGGTCACAGAAGCCCTGAAATTGGCAAAATAGATTTCATTGTTAGTAGAACTAGCTTCACTGACTTAGAAAAATAGAGGTGCACAATGCTCTGGCCGCTCCTCGAACCTGTGTGTCTGCCAGTGTTCTGACCAGGTGTGTGCCCATTGCTGCACCTCACTGCCAGGTGTTTGTGATATTGGTTGCTGGGAAAGAGTCAGGAAATCTCCCAGCAACCATAGTCGGAGCCAATCCGGAGTGCTGCACCTTCATTAGACTCTTTCCTTGTTTCCCTCCCATACCCATTTCTTGAGGAATCAATCATTTTAGAATAGATATTGTTTAGATCTGGAAATCCCCTACTCCCCCCTTCTCTTTTCCTCCCGAGGGCCTATAAAAATTGGGTCCTCTTTCCCCTCGAGGTCGACTCCTCTACCCCTGCATGGGATATGAGTCGTCCCCAGAGCTCTGGCTTTCCCCAATAAAGCCTCATGTGGTTTGCAACAAGCTCGGTCTATCGTGAGTTCTTGGATGTTCGCTATTGTCCTGAGGCCTGAGCGAGGGGCTCCTTTCAGAGTCTTTCGGTGTTTGAGAGATCTCCAGGGACCAGATTAATTGAGACTGCTGGTCCTCCTACAGGATCACCCTTCTCCTCAGCTTCTTTCAGCCTTCCCTAATTCGACAACAGGGGTCATCTGCTTCTGTCCATTGGTTGGGTGCAAATATCTGTATCTGACTCTGTCAGTTGTTTGTTGGGTCTTTCCGAGGGCAGTTATGATAGATCCATTTTTGTGATTGCTCAAAAGCCTTAGTAATAGTGTCAGGCCTTGGGACCTCCCTTTGATCTGGATTCCACTTTGGGCCTGTCACTGAACCTTCTTTTCTTCAGGGCCTTTTACATTTCCATCCTTGTAATTCCTTCAAACAGGAACAAATGTTAGTCAGAGATGTGACTGTGGGATGGGAACCCCATCCCTCACTCGATGTCCTGTCTTCCTGCTGGAGGTGGGCTCTATAAGTTCCCTCTTTCTACTGTCAGGCGTTTCATCTAAGGTTCCTCTCTTTGAGTCCTGGGAGTCTCTCACCTCCCAGGTCTCTGGTGCATTTGGGGGCAGGGTTGTCTCACCAACCTCCTATTTCCTGAAGTTGCCTGTTTCCATTCTTTCTTCTGGCCTTCAGGGCTTCAGTCCTTTTCCCTCACCCAACACCAGATGAGGTTCTCCTCTCTCCTCCCTCACTCCCTCTCCCCAGCCCTGTCTACTGTCCTACCCAGGTCCCTTCCTCCTTCGCCACTTGTCATTGCTTTCTTCTCTCTCCCAAATGAGACTGAGGTGTCCTCACTTGGGCACTTCACCTTGTTGAGCTTTTTGAGTTCTGTGGACTGTATTTTGGGTATTCTGTACATGTTTTGTTTTGTTGTTTTGGGGGGGTTGTTTTGCTTTGTTTGTTTTGTTTTGTTTTGCTAATATCCGCTTATTAGTGAGTACATACCATGCATGTCCATTTGGGTCTGAGTTACCTCACTCAGGATGATATTTTCTAGTTCCTTCCATTTACCTGCAAAACTCAGGATATCCTCTTTCTTAATAGCTGAGTAATGTTCCATTGTGTAAATGAACCACATTTTCTGTATCCATTCCTTTGTCTTGGGACATCTAGGTTGTTTCCAGATTCTGGCTATCACAAATAAGGCTGCTATGAACATAGTGGAACTCGTGCCCTTGTGGCATGGTGGGGCATCTTTTGGGTATATTCCCAAGAGTGGTATTGCTGGGTCTTCAGGTAGATCTATTTCCAATTTTCTGAGGAGACTCCAGATTGATTTCCAGAGTTGTTGTACCAGTTTGCAATCCCACAAGCAATGGAGGAGTGTTTCTCTTTCTCCCATCCTCTCCAACATGTGTTGTCACCTGAGGTTCTGATCTTAGCCATTCTGATGGGTTTAAGGTGAAATCACGGGGTCAATTTGATTTGTATTTCTCTGATCACTAAGGACTTTGAACATTTCTTTAGGTGCTTCTCAGCCATTAGAGATTTGTCAGTTGTGAATTCTCAATTTAGTTCTATACCCCATTTTTTGATTGGGTTGTTTGGGTTTTGTTTTGTTTTTTGTTTTTTTTTTTTTGTTTTTGTTTGTTTTTTGGTGATTACTTTCTTGAGTTCTTTATATATTTTGGATATTAGCCCTTGTAGTGGCTAGTTTTGTGTCAACTTGACACAGCTGGAGTTATCACAGAGAAAGGAGCTTCAGTTGAGGAAATGCCTCCATGAGATCCAGCTGTAAGGCATCTTCTCAATTAGTGATCAAGGGGGAAAGGCCCCTTGTGGGTGGAACCATCTCTGGGCTGGTAGTCTTGGGTTTTATAAGAGAGCAGGTTGAGAAAGCCAGGAGAGGCAGGCTAGTAAAGAATATCCCTCCATGACCTCTGCATCAGCTCCTGCTCCCTGACCTGCTTGAGTTCCAGTCCTGACTTCCTTTGGTGATGAACAGCAGCATGGAAGTGTAAGCTGAATAAACCCTTTCCTCCCCAACTTGCTTCTTGGTCATGATGTTTGTGCAGGAATAGAAACCCTGACTAAGAGAGCCCTCAATCGGATGTGGGGTTAGTGAAGATTTTTTTCCCAATCGGTAGGTTGCTGATTTATCTTATTGACTATGTCCTTTGCCTTACAGAAGCCTTCCAGTTTCATGTGGTCCCATTTTTCAATTGTTGTTCTTAGAGCATGAGTTCTGTTTAGGAAATTTCCCCCTCTGCCAATGACTTCAAGGCTCTTTCCCACTTTCTCTTCTAATTGATTTGGTGTATCTGGTTTTATGTTGAGGTCATTGATCCACTTGGAATTGAGCTTTGTACAAGGTGACAAATATGTATCTATTTTCGTTTTTCTACATACAGACAGTCAGTTAGACCAGCACCATTTATTGAAGATGCTTTCTGTTTTTTCCATTGTATATTTTTGGCATCTTTGTCAAGATCAAGTGACTGTAAGTGTGTGATTTTATTTCTGGGTCTTCAATTCTATTCCATTGATAAACATGTCTATCTCTGTGCCAATACCATGCAGTTTTTATCACTATTGCTCAGAAGTAAAGCTTGAGGTCAGGGATGGTGATTCCCCCAGCTGTTCCTTTATTGTTAAGAATTGTTTTCGCTATTCTTTTTTTTTTTTTACCTTTCCAGATAAATTTGATGATTGCTCTTTCCATGTCTTTGAAGAATTATGTTGGGAGTTTGATGGGGATTGCATTGAATATGTAGATTGCCTTTGGTAGGATGGCCATTTTTACTATGTTAATTCTTCCAATTCATGAGCATGGGAGATCTCTCCATTTTCTGAGACCTTTGATTTCTTTCTTGAAAGACTTGAAGTTATTGTCATACAGGTCTTTCACTTGTTTGGTTAGAGTTATCCCATGATATTTTATACTATTTGTGGCTATTGTGAAGGGAATTGTTTCCCTAATTTCTTTCTCAGCCTAATTATCCTCTGTATAAAAGAAGGCTAGTGATGTATTTGAGTTAGTTTTATACCCAGACATTTTGCTGAAGTTGTTTATCAGCTAGGAAAGTTCTCTGGTAGAATTTTTGGGGTTGCTTAACTATACTATCATATCATCTGCAAATGGTGATATCTTTGTTTTTTCTTTACCAATTTGTATCCCCTCGATCTCTTTTAGTTGCCTTATTGTTCTAGCAAACACTTTGAATGAATATATGAATAGATATGGAGAGAGTAGGCATCCTTGTCCCCAATTTCAGTGGGATTGCATCAAATATGTCTCCATTTAATTTGATATTGGTTGGTTTGCAGTAAATTGCTTTTATTATATTTAGGTGTGGGCCTTGAATTCTTGATCTCTCCAATACTTTTAACATGAAAGGGTGTTGTATTTTGTCAAATGCTTTTTCTGCATCTAAGGAGATGATCCTGTAATTTTTTTCTTTGAATTTGTTTATATAGTGGATTATGTTAATGGATTTTCATATATTAGACCAACTTTGTATTCCTGGGGTGAAGTCTACTTGAATGTGGTGAATGATGGTTTTGATGTGTTCTTGGATTCAGTTTGCAAGAATTTTATTGAGTGTTTTTGCATCGATATTCATAAGCAAGATTGGTCTGAAGTTATCTTTTTTGTTAGGACCTTGTGTGGTTTAGGTATCAAAGTGATTGTGGTTTCATAGAATGAGTTAGGTAGTGTTCCTTCTGTTTCTATTTTATCAAATAGTTTGAGGAAAATTGGTATCAGGTCTTCTTTGACGGTCTGGTAGAATTCTGCATTAAATCCATCTGGCCCTGGGCTTCCTTTGGTTGGGAGGTTTTTAATGGCTTCTTCTATTTCCTTGTGTGATACGGGCATGTTCAGATAGTTTGCCTGCTCTTGATTTAACTTTGGTTTGTGGCATATGTCGAGAAAACCATCCATTTCATCTAGATTTTTCAGTTTTGTTGAGTAGAGACTTTTATAGTAGAATCTAGAGATTTTTTCAATTTCCTCTGTTTGTGTTGTTACCTCTCCCTTTTCATTTCTGATTTTCTTAATTTGGATACTGCCTCTTGGCCCTTTAGTTAGTTTTGCTAATCTAACATATCTATCCTGTTGATTCTTTCAAAAAACCAGCTTTTGATTTTGCTGATTCTTTGTATTGCTTTCTTCTTTTTTTTTATTAGGTATTTTCCTCATTTACATTTTCAATGCTATCCCAAAGGTCCCCCATACACACCCCCCCAATCCCCTACCCACCCACTCCCCCTTTTTGGCCCTGGCGTTCCCCTGTACTGGGGCATATAAAGTTTGCAAGTCCAATGGGCCTCTCTTTGCAGTGATGGCCAACTAGGCCATCTTTTGATACATATGCAGCTAGAGACAAGAGCTCCGGGGTACTGGTTAGTTCATATTGTTGTTCCACCTATAGGGTTGCAGTTCCCTTTAGCTCCTTGGGTAATTTCTCTAGCTCCTCCATTGGGGGCCGTGTGACCCATCCAATAGCTGACTGTGATCATCCACTTCTGTGTTTGCTAGGCCCCGGCATAGTCTCACAGAGAGAGCTATATCTGAGTCCTTTCAGCAAAATCTTGCTAGTGTATGCAATGGTGTCAGCATCTGGAAGCCGATTATGGGATGGATCCCTGCATATGGCAATCACTAGATGGTCCATCCTTTCGTCACAGCTCCAAATTTTGTCTCTGTAACTCCTTCCATGGGTGTTTTGTTCCCATTTCTAAGAAAGGGTAAAGTGTCCATACTTTGGTCTTCATTCTTCTTGAATTTCATGCTTTTGGCAAGTTGTATCTTATATCTTGGGTACCCTAAGTTTCTGGGCTAATATCCACTTATCAGTGAGTACATATTGTGCGATTTCCTTTGTGATTGGGTTATCTCACTCAGGATGATACCCTCCAGGTCCATCCATTTGCCTAGGAATTTCATAAATTCATTTTTTTTAATAGCTGAGTAGTATTCCATTGTGTAAATGTACCACATTTTCTGTATCCATTCCTCTGTTGAGGGGCATCTGGGTTCTTTCCAGCTTCTGGCTATTATAAACAAGGCTGCTATGAACATAGTGGAGCATGTGTCCTTCTTACCGGTTGGGACATCTTCTGGATATATGCCCAGGAGAGGTATTGCAGGATCCTCCGGTAGTACTATGTCCAATTTTCTGAGGAACCGCCAGACTGATTTCCAGAGTGGTTGTACAAGCTTGCAATCCCACCAACAATGGAGGAGTGTTCCCCTTTCTCCACATCCACGCCAGCATCTGCTGTCACCTGAGTTTTTGATCTTAGCCATTCTGACTGGAGTGAAGTGGAATCTCAGGGTTGTTTTGATTTGCATTTCCCTGATGATTAAGGATGTTGAACATTTTTTCAGGTGTTTCTCTACCATTCGGTATTACTCAGGTGAGAATTCTTTTTTCAGCTCTGAGCCCCATTTTTTAATGGGGTTATTTGATTTTCTGGAGTCCACCTTCTTGAGTTCTTTATATATATTGGATATTAGTCCCCTATCCGATTTGGGATAGGTAAAGATCCTTTCCCAATCTGTTGGTGGCCTTTTTGTCTTATTGAAGGTGTCTTTTGCTTTGCAGAAGCTTTGCAATTTTATGAGGTCCCATTTATCGATTCTTGATCTTACAGCACAAGCCATTGCTGTTCTGTTCAGGAATTTTTCCCCTGTACCCATATCTTCGAGGCTTTTCCCCACTTTCTCCTCTATAAGTTTCAGTGTCACTGGTTTTATGTGGAGTTCCTTAATCCACTTAGATTTGACCTTAGTACAAGGAGATAGAAATGGATCAATTCTCATTCTTCTACATGATAACCGCCAGATGTGCCAGCACCATTTGTTGAAAATGCTGTCTTTTTTCCACTGGATGGTTTTAGCTCCCTTGTCAAAGATAAAGTGACCATAGGTGTGTGGATTCATCTCTGGGTCTTCAATTCTGTTCCATTGTTCTACTTGTCTGTCACTATACCAGTACCATGCAGTTTTTATCACAATTGCTCTGTAGTACAGCTTTAGGTCAGGCATGGTGATTCCACCAGAGGTTCTTTTATCCTTGAGAAGAGTTTTTGCTATCCTCGGCTTTTTGTTATTCCAGATGAAACTGCCGATTGCCCTTTCTAATTCATTGAAGAATTGAGTTGGAATTTTGATGCGGATTGCATTGAATGTGTAGATTGCTTTTGGCAAGATAGCCATTTTTACAATGTTGATCCTGCCAATCCATGAGCATGGGAGATCTTTCCATCTTCTGAGATCTTCTTTAATTTCTTTCTTTAGAGACTTGAAGTTCTTATCGTACAGATCTTTCACTTCCTTAGTTAGAGTCACGCCAAGGTATTTTATATTATTTGTGACTATTGAGAAGGGTGTTGTTTCCCTAATTTCTTTCTCAGCCTGTTTATCCTTTGTGTACAGAAAGGCCATTGACTTGTTTGAGTTAATTTTATATCCAGCTACTTCATTGAAGCTGTTTATCAGGTTTAGGAGTTCTCTGGTGGAATTTTTAGGGTCACTTATATATACTATCATATCATCTGCAAAAAGTGATATTTTGACTTCTTCCTTTCCAATTTGTATCACCTTGATCTACTTTTGTTGTCTAATTGTTCTGGCTAGGACTTCAAGTACAATGTTGAATAGGTAGGGCGAGAGTAGACAGCCTTGTCTAGTCCCTGATTTTAGTGGGATTGCTTCCAGCTTCTCACCATTTACTTTGATGTTGGCTATTGGTTTGCTGTAGATTGCTCTTATCATGTTTAGGTATGGGCCTTGAATTCCTGATCTTTCCAAGACTTTTATCATGAATGGGTGTTGGATTTTGTCAAATGCTTTCTCAGCATCTAAGGAGATGATCATGTGGTTTTTGTCTTTGAGTTTGTTTATATACTGGATTACATTGATGGATTTCCGTATATTGAACCATCCCTGCATCCCTGGGATGAAACCTACTTGGTCAGGATGGATGATTGTTTTGATGTGTTCTTGGATTCAGTTAGCAAGAACTTTTTTTGAGGATTTTTGCATCGATATTCATAAGGGAAATTGGTCTGAAGTTCTCTATCTTTGTTGGGTCTTTTTGTGGTTTAGGTATCAGAGTAATTGTGGCTTCATAGACTGAGTTGGGTAGAGTACCTTCCATTTCTATTTTGTGGAATAGTTTGTGAAGAACTGGAATTAGGTCTTCTTTGAAGGTCTGCTAGAACTCTGCACTAAACCCGTCTGGTCCTGGGCTTTTTTTGGCTGGGAGACTATTGATGACTGTTTCTAGTATTGCTTTCTTAGATTGTATTTGGTTGATTTTAGCCCTGAGTTTGACTATTTCCTGCCTTCTACTCCTTTTAGTTGAGTTTGCTTCTTTTTGTTCTAGAGCTCTCAGGTGTGCTGTTAAGTTGTTAGTGTAAGATCTCTCCACTTTCTTCACCAGGGCACTTTGTGCTATGAACTTTCCTCTTAGCACTGCTTTCATTGTGTCCCATACATTTGGGTATGATGTCAACATTTTCATTAAATTCCAGGAAGTCTTTAATTTCTTTCTTTTATCCCTGACCAAATTATCATTGAGTAAAGAGGTGTTCAGTTTCTATGCGTATGTGGGCTTTCTGTAGTTTTTGCTGTTATTGAAGACCAGACTTAGGCCATGGTAATCGGATAGGATGCATGGTATAATTTCAATCTTCTTGTATCTCTTGAGGGTTGTTTTGTGACCAATTATATGGTCAGTTTTGGAGAAGGTACCATGAGGTGCTGAGAAGGTGTATTCTTTTGTTTTAGGGTAAAATGTTCTCTGGATATCTGTAAAATCCATTTGGTTCATAACCTCTTCTTAGTTTCACTGTCTCTGTTTAGTTTCTGTTTTAATGACCTGTCCATTGGTGAGAGTAGGGTGTTGAAATCTTCCACTATTATTGTATGGGGTTCAATGTGTGTTTTGAGTTTTAGTAAAGTTTCTTTTATGAATTTGGTTGCTCTTGCATTTGGGGCATAGATGTTCAGAATTGAGACTTTCTCTTGGTGGATTTTCCCCTTGATGTATATGAAGTGTCCTTCTTTACTATGTCTATGCTTGATAACTTTTGGTTACAAGTCTATTTTATTGAATATTAGGATGGCAACTCCTGCTGTTTTCTGGGACCATTTGCTTGGAAGACCTTTTTACTTCCTTCTACCCTGAGATAGTGCCTGTCTTTGTTGTTAAGGTGTTTTTCTTGTATGCAGTAAAATGCTGGATCTTGTTTGTGTGTCCAGTCTGTTAGCTTATGTCTTTTTATAGGTGAGTTGAGTTGTGGTTCTCTGCTTTTGATTTTGTTGTGAGATGCTTAATATCTTGTTCTTTCTTTAGAGCAGGTTTCCTCCTTGTGTTGGAGTTTTCCTTCCAGGATCCTCTGTAAGGCTATGTTGGTAGATAGATACTGTTTGAATTTGGTTTTGTCCTGGAATATTTTGGCTTCTCCATCTATGTTGATTGAGAGTTTTGCTGGGTATAGTAGCCTGGGCTAGCATTTGTGTTCTTGTAGAGTTTGAATGAACTCTGATCAGGCTCTTCTGGCTTTCATAGTCTCTGTTGAGAAATCTGGTATAATATTGATAGGTCTATCTTTGTATGTTACTTGGACTTTTTTCCTTGCAGCTTTTAATATTCTTTGTTTTGTTTTTTTTCTGTGCATTTAGTGTTTTGATAGTCATGTGACAACAAGAAGATTTTCTTTTCTGGTCCCATTTACTTGATATTCTATAGGCTTCTTATACCTTTATGTCCATCTCTTTCTTTAGGTTGGGGAAGTTTTCTTCTATGATATTGTTGAAGATATTTTCAGGTCCTTTGAGCTCAGAATCTTTGTTCTCCTCTATTCTGATTATCCTTAGATTTGATCTTCTCGTTGTGCTGAATTTTCTGGATGCTTTGGGTTAGGAGATTTTTATGTTTTCAATTTTCTTTGACAGTTGTATCAGTATCTTCCACCATATCTTCTACACCTAAGATTCTCTCTTCTATCTCTTGTATTCTGTTGGTAATACTTACATCTATAATTCCTGACCTCTTTCCTAGGTTTTCCAATTCCAGGTTTGCCTCCATTTGTGTTTTCTTTATTGTTTCTACTTCCACTTTTAGGTCTTGGATGGCTTTACTCAATTTCTTCACCTGTTTGCCTGTATTTTCCTGTATTTCTTTCAGAGAGTTATTGATATCTTCCTTAAAGGACTCTATTATCTTCATGAGATCTTAGGACAGATTCCTGATTTCCAGGTGCATTGGCTTGCTATGGTGGGAGAACTGGGTTCTGATGATGCCCACGTATTTGACTTCTGATGTTTATGGTCTTGCACTTGCCTTTTGCCATTTGGATATCCCTGGTGTTTGTTGATCTGGGTGACTGTATGGAGTCTGCCTCTTTTGTCCCTGGGTTGCTTCAGGTCTTCTGGTAGGCTTGCAGCCCTGGCTGTATTAGGCTACCTGTGGGACCTTCCAACTGGGGGCTCTTCACAGGTTCAGAGAAGCTGCTGATCTGTTGCCCTGACTGCAGTAGATCTCCTAGTAGGCCTTCAGATTGTTGGGTCTTCAGTGGAGTAGCCAAGCTGTTGTCCAACTGAGTTGAGTGTAGCTGATCCTCAGCTGCTCTGGTCCTCTAGGATGTAATGGGATACGGAATCTTCATGGGAGCAGACCAACTAGGAGTCTGCCCTAGCAGCAACAACCAGTCAGAAGGGGTAGAAGGGAGGGAAGGAAGGGGAATGATATTCAGGAGGGCAGGGGTTTGGGTGGGTGATGGGTCCGGAGTCCACCAGGCTCCCAGCAGCAGCTCCAGGACTCAGGGTGGGGGTGGGGGGTTCTTACCAACTGCTCTGAGTGCAGCAGGTTCTCTAGGATGTATCGGAGTATGGAGTCTTAACGGGACCAGACCAACTAGAAGTCTGCCCCAGCAGCAAAGATCAGGCAGAACAACAAGTTAGTCTTGTAATCTTTTTTTTTTGCCTTGTTTTTCTCCTTGTAAAATGGATCTAATTATTAGAATCCAATAGCATTCAATAAAATAAAACATTTATAAATATGCTGAATATTAATAAAACAATTTTGCTACTATCATGAGTATCCCAGCCTAAAAATGCATCTATTATCATGATTTTCAATATTAACCAAAAATATATGTATTATTTTTCAGAATATACTTCTTTTTACAGAATCTACTTAGTTAAAACAATGGAATTTTGCCTTTCATATTTTTTAGTATAAATATAGACAGTCTTTATGTTTAACAAAAAAGCAGGTTATAGATTTGCATGCTGGAGGAGACACCTGTTTTCCTAAGGACCTAAGTACTACTAATTAGTTTCCTTCACAGGCTACAGGTAATCTGTGCAGATGAGGGAGAAAGATCCTTTTCTGCCTAGATACTTGTAAGTCAATTCATAATTAGAAAGTTGAAATGTATATATACACATTGTTGAGAAGGCTGCATGTGTTCCTATACCCCTGTATAGGAGGAGCTGGGGTTCATGCCTTTAATCCCAGCGCTCAGGAGGTAGAGGTGGGGGCATCTCCTCTGTGAGTTCAAGGCCAGCCTGATCCATAAAGATAAAGTAAGTTGCAAGACAGCCAGGGCTACACAAATAAATCATGTCTAGAAAAAGCAAAAGTAAGTAAGTTATTATGTCAGTAAGCAAGTAAATAAATAAATAAATCCTGCTGGGACTAAAAGTAAGTGATATTTTTCTCCATGAATTTTGCAATGGTGATCTTGTTAACTTGTTTGGAGTAAAACATACCTAGTTGATTAACAAAGCACCCTTCTGGATAAGTGTGTGATAGAATTAATAGAGAGCATTAACTAAGGGAAGAGGGTCCCATCCTAACTTTGGATAGCATTGTCCTATAAGGAGATGGTCTAGGTGGAACAAAAGGGAACAAAGCCTGCTAGTGATGTAAGTTATTCATATCCCCCCCTTTGTATGTGTGTGTGTGTGTGTGTGTGTGTGTGTGTGTGTGTGTGCGTGCGTGCGCGCAGTTTGCAGTGTACAGTGTACAGTGTACAGTGCTTGCATATGAATGTACTCTCCTTTCCTGGTGTCATGATATGAGCCTCCCTCCCCACCACAATGAACAGGAACCTCTGAAACTGTGAGAAAAAAAGCAGTTTTTCTCCCTTCAGTTGTTCTCCAGTTTTTGTCACAGAGACAATGTCTGGTACAGACTGACAACGAGCAAGCAAGCCAGCAATATGCATGTACTGAATCGTGATGCAATTGACTATGAACTGTCTATTGAAAGCACCAAATAACAGGATGAGGATCAAGTTCAAAGCCAGCGTTTGTTACTCAAGGATCCTTGTCCTGCAGGGTGAACCCCCCTAGAGCAGATGCCTGGCAGGACAGCCTGATATGCTCAGCAGTACAGTGACACATGTAGATCAAAACCTGAACAAAGTCGGAGTCAGGGAGTCAGTCCTCAGAAAAATGCTTCCAGAGAAAGCAAAGGTTTGGATTCATGAATACCAAGTACCCAAATTGACACAACCAATATAAGACCTGTCCTCTTTATAATTGGAATATAAATATTGAACTAGCTTTTCATGGGTCCTAGCTTTACCTGTAAAATCTGCATTCTATGTTCAAACTCCAGGTCCAAGGAAGCAGAAGTGTCATGGCCATGTATTCTACAAAGATTCTGTTCCTGGATGCATGGCTAGTAAACATTTCTTTAGCTACATCTGCCTGCTCAGCAAGTTGGCAGGGGCCCATGAACTGAAACAATGGCGACATGGAAAGACCATTTAGGTACAATGCTGGAATTTTGAAAGCTTTTTGTTCACATAGTAAAAAATAATGGGAAATTAATCTCAACTAGGAGAAGTATGCCACTGGCTATTTCAAGGGATAAAGTATATTATAAGGTAGATATAAATTTAAATATTTTAAAAAGAAATCAATATTCCAAAGGGATGCTTTGGAATGCAAACATCAGAAAGGTGAGGGCTCACTGCTATACTCTGTCACTCCTATACTCTGCAAATGGCCTCAGACAAAGTTCAGTACAATTGGAAAGGTAACTTGGCCCACTGCCCAGAATGAATGTATTGGTTGACATGTCCTCCAAAGAGATCTGGGCAAGTGCATCTTTAAGAAGCTTTGGTTAATCTGTTCCATGATCAGGGTTCTAATTGATGCCGAGATCTCCCATCCATGGTCCTTGCTCACCTCCTCAGCTTTCCTGCCTACTACAGCTCCTACCCATTAACCTTGTTACATCCTCCATCTGTAACTAAATCGAAATCTATGTAGGACTGCAGAGAGAGCTGAAGAGTTAAAAGCACTGGACGTTCTTCCGGACGTGCCAGGTTTGAGTCCCAGCACCCATGTGGTGTGTCAGAACCACCTAGTTCCATGGGATCCTATGCCCTATTATATATAACCTTCGAAGGCATGAGGCACTCACAGAGGATACAGATTTATAGGCATGGCAAAACATTGATACACTTACAATAAAAATAAATATTTGGAAGGAGGTGTTTCTTGAGTCCCAGAGTAGCCATTCCCAGGGGAATCCAGTCACTCAATCTGAGTCACAGTTTCTGTTTCCATAACATTTGAGAACGTTGGAAAAATTTAACTTAAGCATTTACAGAAAAAGTAGAGCTCAGAGCCTCAGTCATGGGCACTTGTTTTTCAAAATCTTCAGTGTCACTAGGGGTTGGAGGAGGTGTGCAGAAAGAGCTACCTTGATGTGTGGATATCCCTCATTCCCTCTTTCAAAATCTTCAGTGTCACTAGGGGTTGGAGGAGGGGTGCAGAAAGAGCTACCTTGATGTGTGGATATCCCTCATTCCCTCTTTAGTTTGGATGATTTAGAATCTCATCACTTAACTATGAGTTTCATTGATGACCTGACATACGTGCTAATGGGAGTTGAGCAGAAAAAAATAAAGGGAGTGAATTAGTTAGGACTTTTAAAAATGATTTAGGCTACACCTAATTTGAGCTGGTTTAAGGAAGAATACGGGTGTTCTGTCAGGAATGGAGATGTTGCCTTCTAATGAGATGACAACATCTTTCCTGGTCCTGGGAACCAGGGCTAAAGATATAAATAAGGTTCATAATTGACTGTCTCTGTTTTCCATCCTCTCCCCTTTTCTGTACTTGATTCATTGTTTTATCTGTGCCTTTTAGCAGCCTTTGTCTGTTCCTAATCCCCATGGTGGAATATGCAGCCCCACAGTACCCATTTGTGAACCAGCCTCAAGGTTCACCATCAATACCTAGAGAATAAAATCTGATTCTCACAGCTAGAGTCTATGCCTGCTCTAGCCAGCTCTGGCTGGTGAGTGAAATAACAGAGAATCAAATAGCCTTCAGAAGCTCTTGTGTATCATCAATGCAAGGTAGGAGAAGTTTGCGTTATTAGGACAAATTGATCCTCTGTAGAACAAGGGAAAAGAGAAGATATTTCTGAGGTAGTGAAGTAAATATTGCTTGGTTCCCATTCTCTGCTGGCAGCTCAGAGGTGAGTCTCTCACTTTGGAAAAGAAACGGCTTAACTATTTTTATATGAGAAACTTGGGCTGAATCAATGGCTCTTACCTTGGCTTATTATTTGATTGATGTGGGAAGGTTTTGGAAATGCTCAATATTCAGACAACATGTTCAGATCAAATAAATCTAAATCTCTAGCTATGGAATCCTGGTATTGATATGTTTTTTTAAGTTCTTTAGATTACCCCAGTCTCCAGCTAAGGTTTACAAGCATTGGACATGATTGGTGATTCTCAAATGAATCACCTGCATCTAGTTAAAATGAGAGCTGTGACTGATTGGGTTCAAGCTTGGTCATGGGATTCTGCCCTGGTAACAATTCCTGGGCAGCAGATATGCTGTCTTGTAGGATATTCTCCAAATATCCAAGCACTGAATCATCTTTCAGTGGTGTTCTATTTCTAAGATGCCAGGAAATGGACTATTTATCCCAGAAATCTCTTCTATTGCCAGAACTTGCACTTAAATACCACAGTGTCAAAGCCAGTGAGCATCTTTCAGAAAGCAGTTAACCTATGGTCCATATGGCTTGAGAGACATTGCTAAAACCATTCTGTGCATACCACTTTTTTCAAATTATATTTGCAAACCTGATTATGAAGTTTTGTTCTGTTTCACTATTGTTGGAAAGACAAGTCTCTTGAAATTGCTGCTGGCATCTCTGACAGGGGGAAAGCCACTCAAGTGAAGGACTCAGGTAGCCCAATGTCGAAAGAAGAATCACTTTGAGACTTTTAACAGTTAGTTTTGAAATTTTAATGCAACTTAATCATTTCTTCCCTCACTTCCAACTTCTTCCATGCTCTCTCTCAAATCCATGGCCTCTCCTTTGTTATTACATACATACATTATATTTATAAATACATAAAAATAACTGCTTAGTCTCTATAATGTTTCCTGTGTATATATAATTTCAGGAACCTTTCTCTTTGTAACAGGCAGAGACTATTAAAGAAAACTATCACTGATCAAAGTGTGGAGGCATCAAAATGTGGTGCACAGTGATACATCTTCAACACAATCCCTATACCTAAGGCTCAGGTATCAGTAGAGAAACATGGGAGAAAGAACTGTAAGAGGCAAAGGAACATGAAGATAGCTGTGAGGCTGTGTCTTCTAGAAATGTTAATAAGGGTACACCCGCAAAGGTTCATCAACATGGCTGCCTAAACAAGACCTGAACAGCAAGGTGGATATGCTAACATGGAAAAGAAAAGAAGGTAAGTTTTAGCACATAGCAACTAAGGATATTAAGTAGAAAACAGAGTTTGTGATGGAGAGAACAGTTTGGCCTGACATACAAATGACAACATAGAAACTAGAGCTGGAAAAAGAAAAGTGAATTGATTATTGTATGACAGATAATGTATAGATAGAAATAATTTGGAGTAGATATATGGATGATGGACAGACAGATATTTCATGAAGGAACAGCCTCATTATCTAGTAGATTTAATTTTTAATGAGCCAAACCCCTTCTAAGGGGCACATTTTAGAGTATCAGTGGAATCCCTGAAAATAAAATTGAAATTGTTTCAACATTTTGTGACACCTATTTAATTTTTTTAATATATGCTACTTCAGAGGTCAGGAGAGCATCCATAGTTAGGATACCTTGTTTACATGTTGTTGAGTATAACATAAACACAATATAGAGGAAAACACATTAAAAAAATATCAACAGATTTCCACCCAGCAGATATTTAAGTTCTTATTATGTATCAGGAAGTTTGTCATTAAGTTTATCAAAGTTATAACTCTGTATTATATGAGAGTTATTCATATGTCATTTCTATTGGTGATGAGAAATTCAGTTATTTTGTATGAATAGTTATATTTTATACTTTTTAAAATGTGGGATCTATATATAAGAATGTGATGATGATCTCAGTGATGGTGGTAGTGATAGTACACAAGAGGATGATGGTGGTAGTAAGGGTGGGCATGGTAAGGGTGGGTGTGGTAAGGGTAGGCATGGTGAGGTTGGATGTGGTAAGGCTGGTGGTGATGGTAGTAAAGGTGGGTGTGATAAGGGTAGGAAGGCATGGTAAGGTTGGATGTGATAAGAGTGGTAGTAAGGGTTGGTGTGGTAAGGGTGGTCCTGATGAGGGTAGGCTTGGTGAGCTTGGGCTTGGTGAGCTTGGGCTTGGTGAGCTTGGGCTTGGTGAGCTTGGGCTTGGTAAGGGCGAGTGAATATATTTTGTGTTTAAGAAAGTTTTAAATTGGCTGCTAAGTTTCTAGAGAAAACATTTCCATCCCTGGCTGTTCTAGGTGCAGTAAGAAATCCGATGCTTACCCACCCAACACAGCTTCTTGTCCCTTTCACCATTCTGAGTGATTAGCCTGTTTCTAAAGTTTAGTTTCTGGTTCGCCATGGTAAACCTGTGTGGGAAGGCAAACCAAATCCTCAGCCTCTACAGAACCCAATAGCTTTCCATCTCAAAGTAGAAGGGCTTTGAAATGGCACCTTCTGAAGTGGTACCCATTCCTCACTTCTAGCCTGCATTCCTCCCTCCTGGCAGAGAAGCCTGGAACAAGATCTGGTCGTAAAAGGAAACGTTTCACTCACTCGGCCTTGCAGATGCATTTCTGTGCCAAAGCTGCTTCTACCTTTCTAGCTAGCACACAAAGGGGGAATATTTATTCGGCACTTTACCAAAGTGTGGCTGACTAAGGAAGTCAGAGGGGGTATAACTGCCCCCCCAAGAAAATGTGACACTTTTTAAGCAGCTTCAGGTGCCACGGTCCCTGAGCAGCCCACCTGTTCACGGTCCGATCCAACTCCACACCACAACTAGAGTGATCCTATTCAGGAAACAGATAGCAAACTCCCTCTCTCTAGAGAAAAGATCTCAGCATTTCTTCTACTTTTTGGTCACCAGCATGGATGTCGGGCACCTGTGCCCAGTGCCTTCTCTCACCTGGTTACTGTGGATCAACCCCAGCTTTGCTTCTGTTCCATCATTTAAGTATCTGTCATATTCTTTAACAGAGGCAGATCCTGGGTATCTGGACTCTACCCCAAAAATCTGTCTGAAGCTTTAAGACCTAGCATGATAAGGATGCCTTTACCAGAATGGTGTCTTTTTCATCCTTCCTGCCTTGCCTTCAAATACTTTCGTCTTGGAATGCAGGTGGGCCTTCATGGCACCTTCTAGAAGAATATTCCTTAATACAGGTGACCCACAGAGAAACCCCACTACCATCACCACCATAGTTCTCTTCACTATAGACCCAAATAATCACTGAAGGCCTACTGGGTACCAGTTATGGAGCTTATCAGCTGACAGAACATATATTTCCATGACACGTCTTTTGAGATAACGGATCAAGTTAAATGCACAGGCAAATCAAAATAGCAACCACCCTCCGATCTTAACAGTTCAGGGACATAATAAAAGTAGCAATCACTTGATGCACAATAGTTTGTAAAGATAAATCAATAACTAGTTATTCATTTATTTTTAGAAAGAGGCTTTTAAAAAGCAATTCTAGATTTACAAAGAAATGGAGATAACAGTGTGAGTAGCATACTGTGTTGTTATTGTGTATTTCTAACAATGAATGTCCAATTGATATGTTTAATTCACTGAACTCCGAGGTGCATTAAGCATTTCTTAGTTTGAGTTACTATGGCGCTCACACTTGGCTTTGGCTGTGGTAGTTCATCAAATTCCCCTATGTTTTACTGTCTTGAGTCTTAAGAAGAAGCAAGAAATTAGCTTAGATTATCTTAGAGCTTGATACTTTTTCTTAAGATTGAACAAGTATGCTCTTGTGTGTGTGTGTGTGTGTGTGTGTGTGTGTGTGTGTGTGTGTGTGTGGTTGTGTCCATTCAACCACACCTATACATGCATGTACTGAAGAGGAAAATGGTAAAGTATCATCACTATGACAACATGGAGAGGGCATGTCTTCTGAATGTAATTCATGCTGTTTTCTACTTGAATTCCAAAAAAAAAAAAAAAAAAAAAAAAAAATCCAAAGTGGCTTTGCAACACAAATGAAACAAGAGGGAGTTATGCTCCCATTCTGAAGAGAGAATATCTAAAAAAAAATCACATCTATCATCTTCTCCGTGAGAGGCCCATTTTCCCTCCCCCATTTATTAATTAGTCAACTATTTATTTAGATGAGTAAAAACTCAGAAATATTAATTTTATAATTGGTGTTTTCATCTAATACTGGCTGATTTTGATATTCAGATTTTCACAGACTTGGCCACTGGGAGCTACTTCAATGGTCTCCTGGATGCCTTGCATTGTGCGAGTGTATGCGCACGCACACACACACACACACACACACACACACACACACACACATATATATACCCTACCTTTTAGTATAGGTTCATCTTTCATATTTCCTGCCCCAATCCTAGAGACTTTTATTTATTCAAGAGTTCCTGTTTTCTTTTATAGGTGTATGCGAGTATGGTATTAGAACCCAAGATTTGATACTAGCTGTTCACTTTGTCATTGAAGTGTTATTTCTTTCAGGCCTTCTTAACTGGCCAAGAAAAGAAAAATAAATTTGAAAATCTCTCTCTCTTTCTCTCTCTCACTCTGTGTGTGTGTGTGTGTGTGTGTGTGTGTGTGTGTGTGTGTGTGGTGCATGTATTTGTATGTATATATCTGTATGTTTGTATGTGATCTGTCTTGGTTTTTTTGTTTTGTTTGTTTTTTGTTTGTTTGTTTTTTGGTTTGTTTGCTTTTTTTTGTTTGTTTGTTTTTTTGTTTTTTTGGTTTTTTGAGACAGGGTTTCTCTGTATAGCCCTGTATAGCCCTGGCTGTCCTGGAACTCACTTTGTAGCCCAGGCTGGCCTCGAACTCAGAAATCTGCCTGCCTCTGCCTCCCAAATGCTGGGATTAAAGGTGTGTACCACCATGTCCGGCTGTGATCTGTCTACATACATATATCTATATACATTTATATTATATTTACATTGTTAAACATACTGAAGTCTCCAACTCCAATTCATTACCACATGATTCATTTAACTTTCTCCCTTCCATTATCTGTAAGTTTCTACTCATACAACAGGCAACCTGATTTCACCATCTGCCACAGATTTTGCTTAATTGTTCAATTCCAAGTTAAATATACAACAGTTTCAGAACTTTAACCTACAGCCCTGTGCAGCACAACACTGTCAACCTGATTCTGTGAGTGATTATATGAGATTCCTATTGCTCTGATTCCTACGGACTGCTCATCTCTAACATTGCTTTGTTTCATATCTTTCCTTTGTGTCCTCTTCAGTGGCGTTCATGTAGGTACTTACTCTGGCTGCACTTGTTTGTCACAGCCTGTCTGCCTTCCTGAGATAGTTTCTAAGATGAGTTTTAAGTCCATATGCACACGGTCACATTTTGTGAATTAGCGTTGTAGTATCTGCTCATGTTCCTCATCCATTTCTCATTCATTCATTATTTACTCCTACTCCATAAACTAAGCTGAATTGGCTTAAATTTAGAAGATGACTCTCCCACTGGAATCAAATTCAACAGGAAAAGATTTGCGTCTAGATAAGAAAGTGACAACTTAGAGAGTATTAGGATCCAATCACTCTATTGAAAATTCAAGTCTGCCTGTGTCTCCTACAGCCACAGGGTGAAAAGAAGCATGCAGCAATGCATGCCTTTTCAGACCCCACGTATGCAGGGAACTAGAGAAAGCTGTGTCTGGACTATGTGAGTTTGCCTCTGGCCTCCAATGGGAAGAACGCATTCAGATGCTGCCCTTAGGCCCAGAGAAAGTAGCATTTTAGATTCCATATGGTTTCTTTGGAAATATCTTCCCGAGAGGCCTACACAAGCCCATAACCCTCACTGGGAGTACTGGATATTGGCCCTCTTCATCACCATCACTATGAGAGACGAGATCTCATGTTACATATTTGCTCATAAAACACTTCTGCCTGTTTTTTCTCATTCCTGTGACCACTTGGGATATCTCAAGCCAGTTTTTCATTCATTCCTATTTTGCAGAGGGGAATCTGAGGATCAAAGAGGCCACGAGTTACACCTGACATGTCCTGAAAAGAAGGAAGTAAATTCCAGGACCCAGCTGTGCACCCCTCTCCCTTATAATGATCATTACCATTTCCATCTCTTAGTTATGTGACGGCAGCACCCTAAATGTGCTTCTGACAGGTGACAATCTGAAGCAAGGTATATGGGCTTCTTCATTTCTGATTCCTGTGTGTACCTATATTAAAGGACCTGAGATAAAAATATAATCATTAAAACTTCTTAAAGCTCCAAGAGGCCAGGTGACCATCTTTAGCCAGGAAAGCAGATGCTTGACTGTTTTCTTGTCCCAAGACATTCTGAGGTGACATCTAGAAACTAAACGATGTCATAGTTACTTTTCTCTTTTCCTGACAAAACACCATGACCAAAAGCAACTAATAGAAGGCAGAGTTGATGTTGGTGTGCTGGTTTGAATAGGTTTGAACCTCATAGACTCCTGTGTTTTGAATATTTGGCCCATGGGGAATGGCACTATTAGGAGGCATGGCCTTGTTAGAGTAGGTGTGGCCTTGTTGGAGTAAGTATGTCATCATTGTATGGGTGGGCTTTCAGGTTCCCTAGTGTTCAAGCTCCTCCGAGTATGGGATAGTCTCCTCGTGGCTGCTTTTTAGCTCAAAAAGGAAAACTCTTAGCTACCTCTCCAGCACCATGTCTGCCTGCATGCTTCCCTCCTTGATGATAATGGGCTGAACCTCTGAAACAGCAAGCCAACCCCAATTAAATGCTGTCCTTTATAAGAGTTGCCTTGGTCAAAGTGTCTCCTCACAGCAATGAAATCCTAACTAAGATTGTTGGCTCGTGTTTCCAGATGGATATAAGCATCCATCATGGTAGGGAATCATGGGAAGCAGGTAGGCATGGTGCCCAGAGCAGAAAGCAGAGAGAGGGAACTAGAGGTGGAACAAGGTTTTAAACCTTCAAAGCCTTCCTGATGACTTCTTCCAACAAGGCTACAGCTCCCTTAACCTCTGAAAGCAACACTACCAAGAAAGGACGAGTGTTCAAGTGCCTGAATATGGAGGATGTTTAGCATTCAGATTGCCATTAAAAGCAAAGTATAAAAGATCATAGCAGTGTCCCTGCAGGTTCCTCAGTTTTTAGACACAATAGAGAATATTTTCTCTTATATTTACAAAGAATTCAAATGTCTACAGTTACCTGATATCTCATAGTATGTTACAGAACAGGAAGCAGGGAAGATAGAGTAGAACGCAGTGCCAAAACAAGACATTGAGGTTTCCAAGTAGGAAACCATATGAGAATAGTTTAGGATCAATGTGTCTGTGTGCCTAAGTTTTCCCTGGTAGTATTAGGTACAGTGGTATAATATGTACTCAAAAATATGTTACCAAATTGTTTTGTAATTTCTAAAACAAATGTATTGTGTTGTATATGTTTTCCTTCAAATGATGGCACTTTTGTTTTGTGGGTTTTTTTTTTTTTTGCTTTTGAGAACTGTTTTATTCTAAATAATTTATAATAAGTAAATGCTTCAGTATTTATCTTAGGAAAATCTTGGATGAATGGAAAGCAGGAGAACCCAGTACAATTCATTAACTCAATAACATTTTCCTGTGTGTAAATTGTACACCAGGAACTGGGGGGAAAGAAATAAACAATATTGATCCCTGTCTTCAGGAAGCTCAGCATCTAATTTAAGAGTTTGTCTCTAGGGATCTGGATCGCCGAGTTTTTTTATGGCATGAAAGGTTAATAGTTAAATCCTTCCTGCTCTATGAGGCTTTTGGGGCTCCTGGAGGTAAAAAGCATCGAATTAAGCCTTAAAGTTTGAGGAGAAGCAACAGGATTCATATATTAAAGAAGGAAGGAATCCATACAGAGAAAATTGAGAGCGAGGATTCTCTTGACAGGAGCTGTGATTATCTCACCAGCTAAATCAAACCAATGTCTCACACACAGAGAAACAGGAAACTAGAGACACAGCCAGTGGCTCTTTCTCCTTTCTTAGTTCCCTAATGGGTATGCCACATCCAGCAGGAAACTGGAGGATAAGAAAGGGAAGACCCTGGTTAGAGAGTCGAGGCTAGGCACAACAAGCAAAGTACAAAGGAAGCTTACTATTACTATTCTTATTCTTCTTCTTATTATTATTATTACTACTATTATTGTTATCATCATCATCATCACATGGAATAGCAAATAGAGCCCATTCATCTGAGATGACATTATCCATTCTAACACAGAACATTTTCCCAAAAGCAGTCTAACTATAGCCTCCAGATAGCAGTGAGTCACTGATTGCACTTGCCCTTAGCCAAACCCTTTCCTGGACCCAGCCTCATTCATTGAAATTCTGTAATCATCTTAATGCCTGTGATACCTTATCAATTCTTTTGAATGGTGACCTCGACTTTTAGAAACTTTTTGTTTGCTAGAAATAGAACATAAATATACATTTGAAATATCTAGGGAGAAAGTAATGCCGTCATTAAAAAAAATGAAATGAAATGAAATGAAAAGCAATGGGCTGGTTGGTTTTAGAAATCTCTGTTTCTTATAAACTGGGTTGAGTGGACTCCAACAAGATGCACATCTCAATAACATCTCATATTTCATTCTTGTGGGATATAAATGATGAAAATATCTCAGAATCATAATTTTGAACAGCTGAGAACAGAAAGAGAAAGTACATGGCTTGTCTAACTTGCAAGCAGATAATTACTTTATGGTTGTTGTTTTTTTAGTAATATTGTCTAATAAGGCATCTCGGTGTTCAACAGATCAAGCTCTGGACAGAATACAGAAGGGTTGTTTGGACTAATTTAATTTATTTATTATTTATTTATTGAGATAAGATCTCCCTCTGTAGCTCCCGGCTGGCCCAGAACTTACAGTAGTATAGCTCAGGCTAGCCTTGAACTCACAGCAATAATCCTGCCATGGGGTTGAAAATGCTGGAAACCCAATGCTGATTTATCCTATGCCGCTAAAATAAAGTTTTGAAACTTGGCTCTAGACTCTTATCTAGGTGATAAGAAGTAAAGCTCACAATCTTTCTATACCCCACTTTGTCTATATTAAGCTGGAATCACTGAACTAGCCAGTGAAAGTGGCTGCAAGATCTCAGAGGTTAATAACACCTCAGAGCAGTGGGTGTGGCCACCACTCAGTCACTAAAGGAACAGCACTTACCAAACCTTGTGAGCCTCTGAGATTTATCACTGAGCTTGAAAAAGAAGGCAACAGCTACTCTCTACTTATGAGACAATAGCCATAAACTTCTGGTTGCTGTTGCTTCCAAACATTCTGACTGAGCCGTTTTTTCCAAGCGTCAGAGCTCTTTCCTTCAGTCTTGTAAGTTTTTGATATGGGCTAATTACAATTATGGTCCAGGAGTCTGAGACTCGTTCCTTCCCTGTCTCTACCACTAAGAAGCTCACTGATCCTGAGATACAATTAGTTTTCCTGGGTCTCCTCAAGCTTCTTTGAAAAGGGAAGGGATGTATGGAGGGATGGAAGGAGGGAAGGAGAAAGGACTAAAAGCACACATTCATAGCAGTCAGGCAAAACACTGAAAGTTCTCATTTCCAAGATTCTGAATCCAACAATCCTCCTTTCCTTATTACACAACACACACACACACACACGGTTCCCTGTGTTCAGAAGAATACAAGCATACTAGCTACCAGCTATGTGCCTGGCATGAGATTTATAGGCAACACGTTCTGCATCCTTCCTGAAACAGGGTTTTTGCATTACCAGTCACGGAAACCAAGCACACGAGTGCCTCCAGTAAAGGGAGGATCAGAACAAAAACTCCACTGTTGTCCCACTCTGAAATGGACCTAACAGTGCCTCCATTCCCTATGGAGTCACACTGCTGAGCTCTGCCTCACACTTAGCTTCCTAATGTGGGCAGGGAGGATCTCGGCTGAAAGAAGATCTGCACCACAAGGGAGGGCACATGTGTCCTCTTGTCTAAGGTTTACCCTTTGTCCAGTTCTTTGTTAATGTGCAGAGGAAGGGAGCAGTGGGGACCAGCACTGATTGTCTCTAAGAACAGCTGCGGTTAAGACACAGGGGCTGCTTTGGAAAATGGAAATAGAATTGCTATATGCATGTCAGCTTGATCTTGGAACCCTGGTCACACATTTCATGCCCCCCATCTCTGAATTCTGAGGACAGTTAGCCTGAGCTCCATCTATCAGTGCTTGGAGGCTCTTTACAGAAACCTCCTTTCAAGGGAGGGGGCTGGCCTTCTTTTACCAGTAGAAAGCGATTATCTTCCAACAGCTGTTTATAGTTAACTGCAGCCCATACTTAAAGCCTGAATGCTGGAGCCATATTTACTGCCTGTGGATTTGCGGTGAGTAGAGGCAAGCTTAACTCTTTTCTCTCCTTGTACTTAAATGGCGTCATGGATGGGCAAGCTGGACAGCAATGCAAACAGAAAGAGGCAGGTTGAATAGAGGGCTGACGCAGGCAGACGGGACTAGCAGTTGTTTCTAATTAAGGTCACCGTTAAGGTTTTGGTCTGTGTTAGCAATGAGTCGAACTCTTAGCACTCATTGCTCTTGTTCCTTTGGACCACCAGCATGATATTGATATACATCTGCCCATTTCACAGGCTGGGAAAGGAGGCTCAGACAATGAATACCAAGATTAAAATAAACAAGACTCTTGCTGCAGAGGCAGTGTACCTAACACCTCGATCGTACTGAACCATGCGTCCCAGTAATTCAGAACAACTGAACATAGGCCAGGTCCCCTGCCAAGCTAGAAGGCTACTCATGAAGATATGCGGTGATGCACTGTATCCAGGTGATACAGTGAGGAAGGAAAAAGGCAGGGATGTCATCAAACTTCTCACTATCTCCAGGTGGAGCGGCTTGACCAGAACTCACGGAAATACAGGGAGAAATGGAATTGACTTTAAATAAGTTCATTCAAGATGAGAACAGAGCTGGCAGAATTCAAGCAGGTATGAGCACGTTATACTTATCAGAGTGGCACTGGAAAAGTGGTTCAAAAAAAAAAAAATCCTGATTTGAGGAGTGGGCAGGGTCAGAACCCCAAGAGCTCCTCTTCAAGCTCACACTTGATTGTTCACAATGAGCGGCATAGAAGCTGTATCCGGAACAATATTTTGGAGGGGACAAGGAAAAGGAGAAAAGGCAGGCTGCTCTGTGACAGACCAGGAATACGAACCGGCCAGGGTTATGTGCTGTGGGCAGTTGAAAGTGAATGCAGAAGTCAGGTCCAAGGGTGAAATACAAAGGATATTTGGCTTGACTGTCTCTGGAAAAAAAAGAGAGAGAGAGAAAAGAGAGAGAGAGAGAGAGGTTAAGATTGCCAAGAACTTGGATGGAATTCTGTTCAAACCACTAAGTCAACCTCAAATGGTATTCATTGCTGAGGATTACAGGGCTAACCAGGAAATGGAGAGCAATAGCAAGACTATGCCAAGTCTCTCTCTCTCTCTCTCTCTCTCTCTCTCTCTCTCTCTCTCTCTCTCTCTCTCTCTCCCTCCCTCCTTCCCTCCCTCCCTCTCTCCCTCTCTCTCAATTGCTCAGAGTGTCTGGAACTTTTGTTCTCCTCTTTGACTCCATTGTTGAACACAAAGAGAGGCGGAGTGAGAATGTCCTGGAGAGGGAAAGTTGGCTGACTCAAAACTTCATTCTCCCTCGCAGTACCCAACCATTCACAGTGGGAGAGAGAGTGGCTTGCTTGCCAAAGGGCTCTGTGTGACAGAGCTAAACTAGAAGAATATGTAAAGTTCAAGATGAAAAGACAGCCCTCACCGCTGAAAGCAGAGCTGGGAACTCACAGAGCTTGGGAAAAGAGGTTTCACAAAGAAAAGTGCTTATTTGCAAACTCGTTTCTCTGCAGCAAATGCTCAGAGGACCTCTGGCAGGGGGAATTCCTGGACACAGGCCTTTGCATTGAGCTGTTAGTGATCTGCGATTAATTGCCTCTCTCCAGGCTCCCTTCTGCAGCCAATCTGTGGGATGGCCTGCAGAGGTCTGGGGGAGAGATTCTGCCATTTTTAATCTCCTAAATTCAACAAAATCTGGGAAGATACTCACTTGTTCCCCGAATTCCTCTTTTGACCAGAGGGATGAGAGATAGGTCAGACAAGTAAACAGGGACAAGGGCCAGAAAGATGGGGGAAAGATAGGCACCTCAGCAGCCTGCGAGTGAGCAGACAGTCTATGACAAGCTTAGCTGTCATGCACTTGTAGGAGAGGTGGACTGTCACTCTTTTGTTTTACTGTAAGGAGACAGAAATTTGCTTCAACTGACCAAATGGCCAAAGGCCACCTCCAGAGATACCATTCTAGGCTCTCATTACTTGATATAAATGCAAAAGAGAACAGCTTTCCAAAACAGGAGGCATAAATGTCAGGGGGTTCTAGAGAAGCAGAAAAGGACTGACAGACACATACACATACACACACACACACACACCACACACACCACCACCACCATCACCACCATATGACTTACATTTACTACAGTAGTACACATTCAACTGTACTTGTACTTTAGACTTTGAATTTTGAACCTTTCATTTATGCTAGTCATACTCACATGGATACTATCTCCCGATGCTATATGGTGGTTATAAAGCACCTAGTCGGCCATGCCACCATGAGAGTAATAAGCATTGGACTCTGCACTGTCTGAGTTACTGCTAAGACTTAATATTCAATAGGTTAGCTGGAGTAAATGCATTATTTTCTTATTATTTTTTCCATTTATGGTACATTTATTGGGCTTAAATCCCATTGGGCTTATATGTTAAGGAGCATCTATAGGTACAGGCATATTACACACACACAGGGAACGAGGATGAAAAATTGATTTGTTTTAGGAAGTTGGCTCCTGAATCTGCAAGGCCTGGAAAGTCTGAAATGTATAGGTCAAGCCAGCAGATTCAGGTCAGAGTTGATGTTATGGTCTTGAGACTAAATTTCACAATGCATCACCCCAGGAACTCACCCAGCAACATTCTTTCTGTTCCTCTCAGGGGGAGAATCCCTGCCTTGCAGAAAACCTGGAACTTTGCTCTTAAGGTTCCAAGGGAGCAAGCAAGGAAGGCTCACTCATGTGATGGAGACCCATCTCCTCCTTAAAGCAATTTGAATATAAACAGTAGCATCACCCACCCTCACAATAACAACTATGCTAGTATCAGACCAAAGAGTTGGTCGCTGTAGCTCAACTAGAGGAACATATAGAATTGACACATGCAGAGTATGTTCCCAAATGTCCAAAGAAAACCAGCAGTCTTTGTGTAAAATATCTATTGGCAACAGATTGAGATGAGCACAGGACAATGGATTGCATTTATGTGCTGCAAAGCACATCAGATGAACAAATATCATAAGCAGAAGGCATGAGTGCCTCCCCCAATTGATTCCCATCTCTCTGCTCCCTCCATATACCTATGATGCCCACCAGAGAATAGACACAAAGGCCCATTCCTCCACCAGCTGTGGTGACTGTGTCCTTACCAGACTCAAGCCATCCTCTGACCAGTGACATACCCTAAATAGGAAGGTACTCCACCAAAAAGGACTTTACAGTCCGGAGCCAAAGTCCCCCTCCTATTTTGTTTGTTTGTTTTTCTGTCTCTCTATCTGTCTGTCGGTCTGCCTCTTCTGGCTATGGTTTAACTCAGTTCATTTTAGATGCACCTACAGTCCCCAAACTAACTTTCTAGGGCCCTTAGAACCTGTGTCTATAATTTTAGTCTCACTTCCAAACTAAAACTATAGCAAATTACCAATTATGAACTGATCAGCAAAAGCCAGGATTCTACCCCTAGCTCAGAAAATTAGCTCTTGCCCTCACCTTTGACACACTGACTGGAGACCTTCACAGGTAATAAAGGGGTGCCATCTTCTTTCACACCAGCTTTGGCCACACGGTCAGGGAACATAACAGTGATAAGACCTCCTCTCTGGTGTGGGGATAAAAATCTATTTTGAGGTTATCCAGACTTCTAGTCAGTATGTTCAGACCGCACTTCTCACTCTGGCCCAGGGAAGCCATCATATTTATAGAAGTCCTACATGAAGGTCGTGGCACAGGCTCCAGACTCTGTAAATGAATGTCCTAAGGCCACTGAGAATTCATATTCACAGATGACTCCATAGGATGTCACCCATTCCGCAAACGTCTGTAAAAGGTAACTAACACTTTGAAGCATTGAGACTACATTGATCACTGTGTATACTGCAACCAATGTGCTTGAGGAAACACATGAGAAGGAGGATTCTTGGACTTCACTTGACAGTTTCAGAGGGTTTAACCCATGTTTTCTTGGCCCCAGGTGCCAGCTAGCTACCAACTCTGAAATTTCCAGCTCCTCTCAAATATCCCCACCAGCTGAGGACATAGTGTTTCGTTGTAAATATTATTCTGGCGTTTCTACCCCACTTTGATTATTTAGTTTGCAAATGAAAGACACAAAAGCCTTTATATTTATAATAAGCCTTAAAGCAGTAGAGCTTGGCAAATAGCAACGCGCTCTGCTATTTTGTCTAATTTCCTTTCAAAATCCCAAGTTATCACTTGCAATATTCTGCCTAGACTGCTCCTACTCTAGCAGGCCAGTATTCATGATCCAATTACCCCATGGCAGCTTCTTCCTTCTTCTTTCTCACGTACCCCTGCCTGGAACCCCAAGTTTGAGAGCCTTCACTCTACCCCTCTCGTTTCTGCCCAGTCCAGGCTATAGGCATCTTTATTAACCAATAACTTGAGGCAAGGTTTATACCACAAGGGTTACTATACATGAATATCTCCTAGTCCTTAAGAATTCCTCACTGGGGGCAACTAGATTTTAGGGACCAGTAGTAAGCATTTGAATATATAGCAGTACCAGACCAACCTCCATAGGTTTTAGAGCATAAGTCTGTAGGAGACATTTCATATTCAAACAGGAGCCCCACTAGATGTGTCATAAAAATCATTTATAACACAAAGAGAGTTGAAAGGCATGAGCAAAGATTTGATGTATGAGTATTGGTAGGCACATTGGGCACCCCCCCAAGTCCAGAATCATGTAATTACACTGTTGCTACTGTAAAGTTTGGCTTGCAGGCTTCCACTCAAATGAGCCAGTGAAACCCCATGAGAAGTGGACTCAAAGTGTTGACCAGAAGTCGACCTCCGCTGATGCTCAGTACAAAGAAGTCTTCAGATACCTTCTAAGGACATGGTCTCCCTTCAAGCTGGGTTTCTTCTTTAAAGTACTCCTTGTCATTGCAGTGAATTGACTCCTGGCTTAATTCTTTGATATCTTTCTTCTTGGTGGTGAGGTCAAGCTTTTAAGTCTTGTGTACTGACTTCTGGTAATTCCAAGAGACTATGTTTAGTAAACTTTCATTGAGTAAATGACTATCAATCAATCAGTAGTTACAGTACTAAATCTATCAAATGTGACCTGACATGCATTCTCACTCATATGTCTATGTCTAGATTAAGTTACAGCAAACAAAAATCCAGCCTAAGTGGATCCCACCCACCCCTTCAATTTCCCCCTTTTACTATCACAGTATCCATAGTGAAAAATTGGCCCCTGCTATCTGGAAGGGAGGAATTATTTGTTTTGATGAATTCCTAGAAAATAGCTACCAATGTATGTATATTATCAACTATAAATCTTTTTGTTCTCCTTTCCTAAAAATCTTCCTTCAAAGCTTGAAGAAAAATTGTTCTGTTTGTTTTTTTTTTCCCTATACTTACTTTTGTTCTTAGAAATGAAGGTGTCTATACCAAGTCCCTCTTTTCCCATTCTCTCTCTCTCTCTCTCTCTCTCTCTCTCTCTCTCTCTCTCTCTCTCTCTCTCTCTCTCTCTCTCCCTCCCTCCCTCCCTCTCTTCTTCCCTTCCTCCATCCCTCCCTCTTTCCCTGTATTCTCTAGCCTTCTAGCTGTATCTCATGATACAATTAATGCCCCACCCTACCACCGGATAAGCATACAAATTAATGAAGCCTTCATTAGACATCAGGTCTTGGGTTGGTTCTGAAAATATGTAGAGAACAAAACAGATATAGTCTCACCCATAATGCCCTCACACGTGATTGAGGAAGGCATAACTTAAGCAAGCAGAATAAGAGAACAAAGAGGACTTTTAAAGTGTTGTGGACACACAACTAAATAAAACTGTGTCTAGCATGTCAAGACAAGCCTCCTTGAGAATATGATATTTAGCCTGAAAATTAAAGGGATCAGTAGCTAATAAGCAGAGTGACCTTAGGGATGCTGTTGTGAGCAGAAGGAAGGATGGTAAAGATGACTAAGCATTCAAAAATCATATCTTACATCCATACAAAAGAAAGAATAGTAGCAGAGGGGAGCTTCATAGCATAATATATACAGAGCTCACTGTCTTCTTTGTACCTTATTATTCACTTGGTCTTAAATGCTGTTATTCTTCTCCTCCTTGTACCATATACCTGGGTTAATATTTATCTGTATTCTGAAGTTTCCCCAGCATTTCCATTGATGAAGATTCCTGTTCCCTTTGCAACTCTTTATATAAACTACCGCTATGCTCACCCAGTTCTAGTTTGACCATGCTCCACTCTGCCCCTTGTATCATGGCAACCTCAGCATATTTAACATCCCAACACACAAAGTAGCAAGGCTGAAAGGAACTCAATTCTTTTACTAGAGTAAAACTGAATGAAACTATTTGATTCTGCCTTCTTCAAAGTGACAAATATTTCAGGAGGCTTGGAGCCCCAGATCACACCTAATTCACAGTCATTTTCTTCTATATTTCTGACAACAAGGTTTCTATCTAATTATTGTCCTCAAGAAAGCCCGCAGAGGGCAAAAACAATGGAAGCTTTTTGAGTGTGGAGATATCTATAAAAGAACATATTGAGAGAAAGGTTTAACTTGTGCAAGAAGATTAATAGTCTAAGCTTAAAAGTCATTAAGAAAATGTAAAAGAGGAATGAAACTGGAATAAACAAACCCATGTCTAATGAAACAGATTTTTTTCTGTCAAAGGCAACTTATAAGCAGCAGACTGAAACTGGGTTGATCCATATCTGCCAGGGTCCTGGATATTTTGCATGGGAGACAAACCTGCCACGGAAAGTTCCAGCAACAGAAACTGGGTCAGCACTGAAGATCTGAGAACATTCTGGAGAGTGTTGTTCTAAGTGCTGGGAATCTTGACTTAGTAACTCAGCTGCCTGTGTGTTCCCTTGGTTCAGCTTCTGCTCTTCAGCTAGCTCAGGTTTCTGGATCCCTTTAGTAGGCTGTTCAGTCCTTTCTACACCAGATCCTTCCTTTGACCTTCTAGGGCCTAACCCAGAGGTGCTCATACAATATGTAGGATGAAACACAAAAACTGCAAAATAACAGTTCATTAGTTTAAAACTTTCTTTACCTCTTTGCACTTCCCTTTCATTTTGAAAAGTGAAGACCATGGTGCTAGCCTTCCTTAAGACACTGGGTTGCCCTGAGCAAGCTGCCTACGAATACACAAAGTGACCACAGAAATAGCGACATCAGCATCACATGACACCATATATAAAAAGCCTCGGTTCCATTCTTTTTACTCAGCTTCAGAGAAACCTGACTTCATTCTCTTCATCCCTTTATTTGATCATATGCTCATTTCATCATCTGCAGATGTTCATTCTACTAACTATCATTAATAATACACGGGACTTTCTACTTAGCACTAAACGTGCTTTATAGAATTGCCATGGTGAGAATCTTTGATTGTAAGTCAAGGCACACAGCCTTTTGATTTGGAGCTTGTATGAGAAAGCACAGTTTGTTTACTGTTTCCATACCACATAGGATGAAGAGATTTTTCTCTTTCATTCAGCTGTCCTGGGGCATCTTGTTGCATTTCAATGTTTACAATCCAGGAATGAGGCTGCCTATATTTTTTATGGTCCCCCCTGAAGCAACGCAGTAGGAGTTTTGAACTTTGAAAAAATAGTATATATTAAAATATAATATAGAGCATCCCAAACATGTCTTCCAAACTTCTAATATTCCTATTGAATTTTTTATGAAACAGAGTTGACAAGCATCTGCAAGTTTAATTTAAGTTGTATGGACATTATTCTAGGCCTTGACTGTACAATGATAAACAAGAAAACTCTACCACAGATACCTGCTTTCCTGTAGCCTAAGGGATAAAACAAAGGCAAAATGTTAGCCAAGTGAGCACAACCATGTGTGATGCTCAGAGAGGAGGAGGAAATATGCAGAATGATTGCAGAAGCCCCAATCTCAGTGCAAGTTGCCATTGATGCTGAGAGAAATCTGTAGTCTCCAATGACTTAGAGAGGCACAAGTATATCAAGAAGAGTACTCAGTGGAACCTGGGAAAAGAATGTGTTCCACCTACCTCCACATGTTTCACTTTAAAGCTGGCGTTCGAAGTACAGTAGGTAATGCTACCTACCATGGTTCAAGTTCCAATTTTCTTATCTTTTGATTCAAACTACCTGACTTGGAGCAAGTGACATAACCTTCCTGCCTCAGCTTCCTCGTTGAAGAAATGTGAAAACAAGGCCATCTTTTTTCACTTTTGTGATACACAGTGAATTTGTATCTGAAAGCACTCTTGAATGACAGCATAGCAGATACTGAGAACTGTGAGTGTTCGCAATCATCATCAGGATTAAAAGTATGACTTACTTTCCAATACTACCCATAAAGCCATTTCAAGAGGTAAGTCATCACCAAAGCCTCCAGTTTTCATCCATAAATGGGAATATTAGCACTTATATACTAGGGAGATTATTAACTAAAATGATAAATGAATCCTGTGTATCTAGAGTAGGCATTTGACTACTCAGCAAATACTAATATTACTAGAAATGGTCCAAATTTCTTGGAGTCAAAGCCTTGACCTTGGCCCAATATGATATTAATCAACTATCTAGATGTGGAAATGCTGATTGAACCATTTCCATATCTGGCTAAAGCAAAGACTCCAAAGCCAAGGACAAACTAGATGTATCACCTCCCATATGAAGATGGCTACCTCTAATAACTGTTCCTTGGGTATCAAGGACCACTATAGGAGCAGAATACTATCTCTTGACAGCTCTCCTCCTATAACTTGTTTAATTTTGCTACTTCCGGTGTCTCAGACCCTGAACAGCTTTTCACATCTGTTGTTCTGAGCATTATTCTCACCAAAGAAGAGGTTAGAAACACTTAGGAGGTAGATGCAATAGGAAACAGGAGTGTCAAGTAGAGATGCAATGACCTTTTGTGAACTCTCTTGGGCACCCCTTGATGTCAGTCAGTCTAGGGGACTGTTCTTAGCAAAAAAGATCTATCACCCAGCCATTTCCCCAGGTTCCATTAAATGTCGGACACCGTTTATCTCCTCTACTTTATTTTTCATGATGTAGAATGTGCTCTTGATCAAAAGTCCCACTGTCTAGTTACCTGATTCATCACCAGTGGCTGTGGGCCACACATTAGAAACTCATAATCAATAGATATTATCCACCCAAATACTTTCCGGACCCTGATGAACTCAGAGCTATGTCTGACACCGCCACATATGATGTAATATACCAATCACTTTGAGATGATTAATACAGGGAATACCCTTCAGTGTTAAACTAAGGAGTCACTTGCTAAGTCCATTAAATATATTTGGGTCATTGATTTTTCTGAGGTTACACCACACAGATTCCACATGAGGACTGAACATCGTTCAGTTTGTAGGAAAAGGGGACTTAGGATAGATAGCGCGACACCAACATACTTGCCCAGAGACATAGAGATTCTGAAAGGAGACTGAGCCATTTCTATCATTATATTTCGTATTTCTAAGTTCCTTGCCCTTTTCCCAAACCTAGGTTTACTTTAATACTCACTGAATATGAAACTTTACCTAACCACATTCCCCCCTGCTCCTTCTATCTGACAACCTTATGTAGAAGTTATCGGGATCATATAAAAGATGATCACTGCTCAGGAATTATGGTTAGACTTGTTCTCTGGATTGGTCTGTTCTAACCCTTTAGTTAATTGACTTAACTCTCATATCTCTCTCTCTCTCTCTCTATCTCTCATTCCTTCTTCCTTCCTTCCTTCCTTTCTTTCTTTTTCTTGCTTCTTTGCTTGTTTTCTTTCTTCCTTTCTGTTTCTTTCAAGAAATATATCTAATAAAGCTATTTATTGATAGGTTATTTCTACTCTAGTGAAATGAGCCAATACAAGCCTGATTAGACTATATTAACAGAAGGTTTATTGGGGAGCTGCCTTCCAGTGAGTTTGCTGGTCCCAAGGAAAGAGGCCAGGGAAGTCACCATGGGGAAAGAGTGGGGGAAAGGATGAGAGAAAGGGCACACATGCCCCAAAATGTCTGAATTACACAGGAAAGAGCCTCTGGGGAAGGACAGTCCAGGCCCTGGATTGGAAAGTTCAGGGTTGGGGGGCAGTACATGCCAGGTAGGGACCAAGGGATGCTGGGAGGACCTGGAGGCCAGGTCTGCTTTGATACATAAAATATACACTTCAATCCTTTGTCTAGGATGGTAAACCAAACATTCATAAATTAGGCACCTCAGAGATATTAAAAAAGAGGTTTGTGGTTTTGCATACATCACTGGTATTATTTTCAAGCTACACAAATAAAATAGCCATTATATTTCTAATTTTTAAAAAAAAGTTTAAAATTACAAAATACTTTTTAAGAATGAGTAAGTCCTTGTCCTGGCTAGTGTTGAGTCAATTTGACACAAGCTAGAGTCATCAGAGTTGAGGGAGACTTGCTTGAGGAACCTTGCCTGGGTAAGGTAAGATCAGGCTGTAAACAAGCCTTTAGAACATCTTTTTAAATCACTGCTTGATATGGGAAAGCCCAGCCCTTTGTGGGTGGAGCCACCACTGGGCTGGTAGTCCTGAGTTCTATAAGAAAGGGGCTAAGCAAGCCCTGAGAAGCAAGCAGTCAGGCTCCATGGCCTCTGCATCAGCTCTTGCTTCCTGCTTCCTGCTCGGCTTGAGTTCCTGCCCTTGCTGATTTTGATGATGAATTGTACATGAAACTGGGAGGGACATGAAACCCTTTTTCCCTGAATGAAAACAAGAAATAAAAAAGAAAAAAACATGACTGGTCTTGGATTTTGGCACCAAATGAATGAAAAAAAAAAAAAAGAAAAGAAAAGGAAGAAAGAAAGAAAGAAAGAAAGAAAGAAAGAAAGAAAGAAAGAAAGAAAGAAAGAAAGAAAGGAAGGAAGGAGGGAGAGAGAGGGGGAGGGAGAGAGGGGAGAGGGAGAGAGAGGGGGAGGGAGAGAGAGGGGGAGGGAGAGGGGGAGGGGAGGGGGAGAGGGAGGAAAGTTTAAAAAGTATGGTTAAAAAAAGTTGTTTTGATTTGGTTTTGGTGTGTAAATAAAAGGGAGAGCATACAGGGTCAGACATCTGGGAGAGTCTAGAGTGAATGTGACCAGACTCAGCTGGACCATGTGAGAAGAGGGGGAGGGGAGAGAAAAGAAGGGATAAGGGAGAGGCAGACCTAGAGATCAGAAGGGTAAAGGGTAGACAAAAGAGGTAGACCAAAAGGACAGGTAACCAAAATGGTTGGATTATATAGGGAAGGGAAGCTGGGGGAAGGGTAGCCCAGTCCCTGGCTGGAGAAATTTAAGGCAGGAGGCCAGTGGAATATGCTAGCCAAGAGTGCCCTGTAACAGGTAAGGACTAATGGATGCTGGGAAAACCTGGCAGCTAATGTATGCTTTGATAGTTAAATAGGCACCCCAGCCCTTTGTCCAAGGTTTGAGACCCAACACTCCCCAAATTGCTTTTGGCTATGGTGTTTCACCACAGCAACACCAACCCTAATGGAAACAATCCTTAATAAATAGTATTACTTAGCATCTATTAACAGGAATCCATGCTAAACATGCCACAGGAAGAATGGTTTTGTTTCTGCTTAAACACCTCTGACAAGAAGATCTTATTCTCTTTAGTTCTCTATTCTAAGCCCTTCAGGCTTTGGGGTTGTAGTGGCTATTCCTGGTTGTCAACTTTACTATATCTGGAATGAACTACATTCCAGAATTGGAAGGCTCACCAATGACCCTAATCTGGAGGCTGGGAGATAGAAGTTTCTGACCTGGATCTTGGTATGGAGATCTTGAGGCCTAGTGGCTATGAACTCCAAAAGATTAAGACAGGAAGATCTCTGAGTTCAAGGTCATCTGGGATTAAAGGTGTGGTGGCACTCACCTTTAATCTGGGCTACACCTTCTGCTGGAGACTATATAAGGACATTGGAAGAAGGAAAGCTCTCTCTCTCCTTCACCTGCTTGCCATGTGGGACTGAGCAACTGCTAGATCCTTGGACTTCCATTCACAGCTGCTACTGACAATTGTTGGGAGTTGAACTGCAGACTGTAAGTCATAGATAAATTCCTTTACTATATAGAGACTACCCATAAGTTCTGTGACTAATACAGAACCCTGACTAATACAGAAGTTGATCTCATACAACAGTGGGCTCAATTCTACAGTTTCCCAGCTCCCAACTTCTACATTTGATTCATAGCCACATAAAATAATTCAAACTCTCAAGCTCCTTTCAGAAGGATAAAAATCTCTGAATTTATTAGAAAGTAATTCTAGCCTGATCAACTCTTCTGTTTTCTAGGCTATAATAATAATAGCCTTTCCTTTGTTTGTTCTGTGGTTTAACTTGAAGGTTACCTCCAAACTTTCCATTTAAAATTGACTGCCATCCATATCTCTACTTCATGGGGAAGAAACTGTGGTAGGCAAATCCAGGCGTTCTTCTGCTAATAACTGAGCAAAAATGGAACCCAGAAGTAAACAGAAACTCAGATACATGAATCCGACAGATAACTATTGTTCTGCTCTGTTTGCTTCTGTTTTATGATTAGGAATAAACAGTTTAGAAAGCTGAAATCCTACCACATCCCTTCAATTCTTGCTTCCACACCAAAGGTGAAAAGGATTACCTGGAATCTGATATGCAGCATTTCTGTACAGGTTTTTCTACTCTGAATGGATACTTCCTCAGTACTGTAATATTGTGGCAATTGATTAATATTTAAATGAATGCCTCCACACCATGCATACATTTCACACAATACTTTCACAGTCCATTGTGTTGGTGAGATGTATCTCCTCGTGTACACTAACTAGCCCATTTTAGTTGTAGAGAAATCCACTGTGTAAGTTAACCATAGTTTACTTACCCAATCCCATTATACAAAAGACTTACAAATATCTTAATTAGATTGCTTATGATTCCTGAAATTACAATTTTACATACATACATATATATATACATACATACACATATATGTGTGTGTAATATATACATATATGCACAAATGAGTACGTATATATACACATATATATATACACTTCATGTGTAGATATTCACATAATTTCTTTATTCTTTGTGCATATGGATGATACAAAACTATTAGTGGAATATATTGTAGACTATTACATCTTAAGCACAGTTGGACATTGACAAATTGTTCCCCCACATTATTTTTCCAGGACTACCAGCATTTACTTCACCTCAATTAAAAATGAAGATTTTATTAGTTAAATGCTCCTTGCATAACACAATCCCAAAACAGGTGAAAGTCAAAATTACTTGAAAGTCAAAAACTATAGCCTCAAATAACTGGGTAATAAACCTAAAATATAAAGAAGTCAATCATTCTATAACAAGTTCTATGGAAGTCAGCTGAAAACTGAATCCATGGCACATACCACAGACTAAATTCACAGATCAAAAATGTTTCCAGTTCGCATGTGAGGCCCTAGTTCCGCAAAGCTATTACACCTTTTGTAATTAAGGTGTAAGGTAATGTTAAGAGGTGCAATAGTCATCTGTGTAAAGAGGCAGAAGCAGCAACATAAATCAGAGGGAAAGAGGAATTAACATTGTCTATAATTATTTTAAAAATTAGAGCAATAATGATAATGAAATAAAAAATCTGTTTCCTTGGAAAGACAAAAAGAAGACAAATAAGGAAATTAGTTATGGAAAGAGAGAGAGTGAGAATTCCTAATCTGGGGACCTACTACAAGCAGAAAAGAAGTTAGAGGAAATAATACAGAAAACTTAATAAAATTGGTTTTAAAACTTAATGGAAGTTTATGATTTTCTTTTAAAAGGTAAATGATCAAAATTAGCATAATAATAGAAAATCATATTATTTATTGTTGATTGCCATAATTACTACTGTGCAATACAAAATATTTAAAAGGCACATTTAAAAGACTAGAAGTGTTAATTAGAGTTATTTGATCACAATACATCATATATGTGTATTGCTGATCGGATTGTGGGAGATAAGTATGTCCAATAATAGATTAGCTATAATTTCTGAGGTTAAAATATATGTATACCAAGCTAGAAATGGTGTCACATGCCTGTAATCCTAGCACTTGGGAGTCTCAGGCAGGCCAGAGTTAATTAGTGGAACTGTCTCAAGAGAAACCAAACCAAACCAAAAATAATAAATAAAAATCTTTGGAGAAGACCTCAAAATAAAAATAAAAAAAAAAAAAAGTTCAACCCTAGCTATCAGCTACATCCGCACATGAGTGATTCAAATGTTCTGAAAGCTATTATAGATCTTCGGGAGAAAAATCTAATCAAGATGCACAAATGGGCAACAACTACATGAAAAAGATGTTCGACAGTATTGGCCATTGGGAAATGCAAATCAACCTACAATTAGATCCCATTTTGTAGCCAGAAAGATGGTTTAATTTTGAAAAGAAAGTAAATAAAAAATTTTAAAAAAACGTTGGCAAAGATGTAGAGAAATTAAAATCCTTACCCAATGCTGGTGGGAATGCAGAACAATGCAGCCATTTTACACAAGTTTGCCAACTCCTCACAGTGAAATTCAGAATTACCATATGATCCAGCATTTCCACGGCTAGGTATATACTTAAGAGAAATGAAAACAGATGTAAACACAAGAATGTGTGTGCAAATGTTTAAAGCAGCACACTTCATAATGGCCCAAAAGCTGAGGCAACCCAAATGCTCAACAGAAACTGAACAATGGACAAGGGATGTGAAACATCCTCTTCAGATGCAAATAAGTGAGAAAGGAGAAGGTTCTGGTCTTCCTTACAACGGAGACAAGATGAAAGCCTTATTCAAAATGTAAAGTCTGCATGAACTGATTGTATTTGGAGGAATAGTTTCAGAAGCGCTGGTATATAGACTGACAGCTAGTCAGTATCAGCGGTTGGGTAAACATAGGTTTCTTTTGGGGAGTGACGAATATTTTTTGAAAATTGAATCATGATGAGGGTAACGGGATCTTATGAATATTCTGAAGCTCTTTCCTTGTGTACTTTGTATGAGTAAAATGCCTGCTATGTAAATTATACATAAACAAAGCCGTTAAGCCCCTGAAAGAATGTACTGAAACCCTAAGGATGTGCCAGATGGACCCACACTTAGGTACTGGTATTTTGAAAACATCTTTTTATACCTGTGAGGCTTCAGGCTCATTCCCTGCTTTCAATATTCATAAAAAACCTAATAAATAGAGAATTAAGCCTTTATTCTTCCATAGAAAATAAACCGTGAAAATTGTCATTCTGTTGTAGAATACATGGAACTATCTCATTGTAAATGGTATGTCTGTGCCCAAATTGATAGAACCAGCTAAAAAGCATCATGTTTTGGGATTTTAGAAACAATGAAGTTAATACAGAAAACTATTCATAACATGTATGATCTTGTGCCAAGCTACAGAAATTAATTGTAAAAGGATTTAATGCAATCTTTGAAAGTGTATTATTACACAGATATCTATATTCACACACATTTATGTATACAGTTTTCATTATGAAATGTGCTCATTGGGGAAAAAAATGAACCTAACTCAGTGATTTCTTGCAGGATCTCAACAGTCTAAAGTCGAGCATAGTTTCCTTCAATTTGGAAACAAAGTCTGGCCCATAGTTCTCCCATTTCATGTGAACTTTTACTAGAAGTGTTCTGCAAAGTTAGCTTACTAATAACGAAGAAAGAAAGCGACACATAGCACCAGCAATGATGTATAAATGGGATATCTGGAGTCCACAGCCATATATGTGGAGTATCTGAAGTCTTTGTATCCACAGGGTAATTTAGTGCTCAGTGTTTTCTGAATGCTTTAAATGGCCTTAGCATTCCTCCAAGTTGCACTGAATCTCCTAAAAGGCCACTGCAACTTTCTTGCTTTGTGTTAGGGACACTGTTTCTCCTCAGTTGTTTCCCTCCTTTTCTAAGCTGAAAGTCCTGATGTAGACCCATTGCTCTGGGCTCTTGGTTCACATTTTGATGTGAGACATCCAACCCCATAGTCTTCTGCAGTTATGTGTTATGCCCAGGAACTGTCAGTGAGAGTTATAGTATACCTCTAAAAACTAATCAATCCAATACATTTCTCTGTATCTCAGAGCTGCTGATTGAGACTACAGGGTCCCATCTGAATTAACCCACTTGATGCTTTCTCATTGCAGTAGAGGTGACAGGGCTTGCACTTATCACAGAGAATATATTTGGTACTTCTTATAGGTTTAATTTTAGGCTTACAGTTTCAGAATCTTATTCAAAATCTATTAGCAAATCAGAGGCAAACATTTCTCTTTTGGACCAAGGTTTTCCTCAGCCAGCATGACTGTCAGGTCACCATGCCATCTCTCTGTTATGTACACAGATGTCTCAGACCAAGTCCTTCAGGACTTCCCAGAACCTTAGCACTTCCTGATTTCCACCAGCAATTATGGCCCATAGAAAGTCTGAGGCTCTTGTACTTTCCTTTCTGGAGGATTAGTCTAGAATGTCAGTACTTTCCCCCTTTTGGGCCCAGTCTCCCAATGACTTTAGTGACATTCCCAGTTAATATTTCCATGACCGATGAAGAAATATTTTCTTATAGTTTTTTTTCCTCCAAGCCCTAATTGTTAATATTGCTTATGATACACAACCCACCAGAAAATCCAAGAGAAAACCCAAAACCCAAACCAGAAACCCCACAGACATGTAACCTCAGAGTGTCTGGGTCATCACTTGAGTTTGCAAATGTCAAAGGTCATCCTACTAAGGCCTCCAATTTGACGTTCTAACCACAGACTAGATTACCACATGACCACCAAGACTAGACGGAGGTTCGCCACTCTACTCTTAATAATGAGGACCCCCCCAAACATGGAAGTGCTACATTGCCCTTCACGGTTTATTTAATACTGATATCTATAATACACCTGAGGAAAATAAGACAAGCCAAAAAGCACACTCAGAGAAAAAGGGGTACACTATACCTGCAAAAGAGAGGCGATACTTAAAAGGCACCACTCATTGAAGAAAACTCGAAGAGATGATTTCAAGAAAGAAAACTGAACTGAACTAAAAGTGTTGAAGCCTTAAAATATCCCCTACAAGGCAGAGTTCCATTCTCACTGGTATGACAAACATTTTCCCGACAGAGGAAATTTAACACATTATATAAATACCCTGATCCGCAAATGCGCTGGTAGTAATAATTAGTTTTCTCCCCTTTCATCTCCGTGGTTTCTGCCCACACATATTTCCTATTTCAAGCTTTGGTGTAACAAATGCATCTTTCGAAGGGGAAGCCCACGCCTTGTTTGCACAAACACAGGTCTTTTTATCGCCACGTGCAGTCTCTCTAGTTCCCAGCGCTGAACAATGAAGCATTTTCTTCTCTCCAAGAGCTCTGACAGAATTCATTTAATTTCCATGTAAAATGTAATCTGCCGGTAATAATAGGTCACTCGCAGCAATTGCATTCAGGCTGCCAGATCACCCATCACTGCGCTAATTGTGGGATAGCGTAATGCACAGCCAAGGTGTGCACTGAGAACTCAGGCTGGGCATTTGTTTTGATGATGCTATGAGGAACACAACAGAAAGTGTCCGCAAATACTATAGGCACTGTCCTTCTCTTCTGAAATGACTGAGAAAGCAAAGCAAGTCTTCTTGTATACTGCACATCTTCAGCTTCAGGACTCTTGATGTCGCCTGCAACACCTACAGGTTTCAGGTATTTTTCCAGATATGGGTAGGTGTTTAAATACTGTGACACCACTGATACAACAGCTTTGGGGCTTCTTGGAGAGAAGCTGAGAGTAACTGGATGATTGTAAGGCCAGGAGGCAATCATTCACTGGTTGGCTATCCCTTCTTTAAAGTATTGATCACAAGCCCTACTTACTTCCTTTTTGCATCAAAGAAAACTGAAGTGCTTTTCTGTGTAGCTTTCCTTATTATAGAAACTTAAATTGACCCCAATGCTGTATTTGCATGTGTATATGTGTCCATATGTGTATGTGTGTGTGTGTGTGTGTGTGTGTGTTGTGTGTGTATGCTTGTGCATATGAGTTTAGGAGTTTCCAAACTCATGAAACATCACAGAAAGTGATAACATAAGGATGGACCTCAAAGATGACGTAGCCCAAATTCCTCATTCAATTTATTTCATCATATCTTATTTTTCTTATAAAGAAAAGTCAGGACCACTGTAAATTATTTTGTTATGAGTTTAATATGAAATGTCCCCCTAGGGTTGTGTGGTGAAGAGTTGCTTCCCCAGCTGCTGATGTTATTTTGGGCACCGTTGGAAGCTTTAGTAAGTCAGGTCTAGCTGGAGGCAGTAAGTTCCCCAGGGGCATGTCTTTATGGGCTGTATCTGGTCCCTAGTTCATTCCTGCTGTCCCCTTGCTGTCTGTCACTGGGTAAGCAGCCTCCTCTACCATATGGTCTCATTGCTATGGTCTCATTGCTATGCTCTCTGCCTCATCGCTGGGCCAGAGCAATCTATCTAGCAGAGCTTGAACTCAAACCTTGAACCTGCAAGACGAAGCAGCTACTCCCTCCTTTAAACTGCTTCACATTTATCACATGTGTGATAAATGGGCATTTATCACCATGACAAAAAACGTCTGATTAACAACACATTTGGAAAGGGTAAAGAAAACAGAGAATCCCTTCCTCCACAGAACCAGCAGTTCAGGTGCTGATGGGAAAGTCAGAGCACAGGAAAACTCTTCTTCCTCAGGAGAGAGTAATATGACGTATGGAGGATGCGAATGCTAGGGGGCATAGCAGATGCCTGAGGAAAATGGGCACCTGAGGCTGCCTGCATCATGGCTGTGTGCTGAATTCCACCTACTTCCTGCTGTACAATGGAGTGCATGTTTGGGGGGAGTTGTATAATGGAATGTGTTTAATGGGGGTGTGTAACAGAGGAGTGTTCGGGCAGTGCCTTAACTTCTTCCTTAGCAAAGAAAAAATGCAGGCTGCTGGCTCAGCCCACAGTTTGTACAGCTTCAGAGATCATGGCCAGATTTTCAGGTTTTGGGGAAAAGAACCCAGCAGACCCATTCTCTGATTTCCTTCTCTGGTTTTGTTTGGATATAGAGTTCGACTGTGTAGTCACCACCTGACAGAGACAGAAAGAGAATTTCAAAGCTGAGAGAAATGGGAGGGGGAGAGAAGGAGAGGAGAGGGGATGATATAGAGGCAAGCAGATAAGGAAATTAAGAGAATTGAGTGAGGAGAAAGACAAACAAATGCAGAAAAAGGAGAGATCAGAGAAACACAGGGAGGAAGGACAGAGGGAGAGGATGGTGGAGAAAAAATAGAGGGCAACAAGGAACCAATGGTGTTAGAAACGGAGACAGAGAGAAAAAGACAGGACTTACTTGGGTCAGACTGAACCTGATGCTATGTTTAGGAGGTAACTATATCTGTGTGTGTGTGTGTATGTGTGTGTGCATGCAAATATGTGTAAATGGGTGTGAGTCTATATGGATGTGGGTATGGGTGTGCACATGTGTGTGAGTGTGTTTGTATCTGGGGGCTGTGAAATTTGAAAGTGGCCTTGGACGAGTCGCAGTATTTTAAAGTTTCCCTAACCCTGGAATTCATTCTCTCCAGTCTCCTAAACAGTTGAAGCACCTTGCATATCTCAAGAGAATCTTTCCTTTCTATTCTTTCTCTCTTCCTTAATAATCACCACTTCTTCCTGTATTTCAGCCACGCCATCCATTTGGTGAATCTGTGACTCAGAACTCCACATCCCAAGGCAAAGAGCAAGTTCATTTTAAATCCCAGGGATGCATGCAGTCATAACCGTCACTCATAGGTACTCACAAATACATAAGAGACCCAGAAAAAAGATGTGTATGTGTACACACACATGATTACTATGGGGATATAAATATATGCAGAGGGAATATGGTTCATAGATCTGAAGCATCAGCAGTGCCTGGATGCTTGCTAGAAATGCCAAGACACAGACACAGAAAGAGACATTGAATCAAGAGTGTGTACTGAAGTTTAAGAAGCAGCCATCCACATCCACATACACACATACACACACATACAAGGGGTAGGGGAGGGTGTCTTCTATATTAGCATCCCAAGCTAGCATGGCTGGCCTCAATTCAGTTTTAATGACCCCAAATTGAATCTAATAAACTGAAGACAGCAACATGTTTCATAGGAACTCTCTGACAAGCCTAAAGTTGAATGTAATTTTACCTAGCATTTGTCTGGATCCTTGCAACAAACTTATACAATATATTTTCCCCAGCTCACAAAGAATGAAGCCCTCACAGTCCAGTTACTGTTTTCCAAAGCATACTGCTAGAAAGTGGCACAGCTGGATTTCAAATGCACAGCTGCCTGCCTCCTGAGCTTGGGCTTCCTTGGATACATTGTTCTGTGTTTCTCACTGTTCCTTACCTCAGTTTCTGAAGATACTTACTTGCCACTCTGTAACCCCTCCTGGTAATAGGAAGCCCATTCCATCCATACCAGTGGCCAGCAGGCGAGGACCATAGGAACTGCATGTTATGGGCAGTTAAAAGCAGAGGTCTGTAGAACTTGCTGAAGCCTAGCAATGGGCACAGAGTTTGAATTGGCACTTGGAACCTGTGATGCATAATATTATCAACTTAGATGGGAATTAGAGTCACCATGGAAAGAAACCTCTGAGATTAGGCTCATACCTATAAACTAGATGTGTTCTAAATGTAGGTGGCAGCATTTGTAGGGCTGGGGTGATAAACTGGATGAAATGGATCTGTGGGGAACACTGAGTGCTCTGTCTCTTTCCCCAACTCTCTCCTTCCTGGCTGCAGTCAACACCCCGACTGTCATGCCATCCTTGTCAAGATGAACTATATCCCTTCAAACTAAAAAACAATAGGAACTCATCCTCCTGAAGTTGTTTTAGTCATAGCAGCAACAAAAGTAACTGCTGTGGGATCTCAATCTCACTTGATAGTCAGATCTGGAAGTTGGCGTTCTTTCTGCCTGGCTACATATTGTGTCCTCCTGTGTCCATAGACTGGATCTCCAAGGACTGTCACCCTTGCAATAAAATACATCAGATACCAGGATGTCCCAAGCTTCCCCAGTAGCAACATGTCCGGTGACAGGTCTGCTTGATTGTCTGTCTAATCTTCTTGCTATAAACTCCAGGTTGCATTTCTTGCCCTCAAAGAACTAGCCTCAGATTCAGGCATCACACAATTCCCAACTTTCTACATTCATTTCTAAAGAACAGATGAAAAGAGTAAGGTGGGTCTTCCCTTAACATTTTTGTTGGATAGACAGTCTTGGATGCAATGAATGCTTGTTATGGAGACTGTGTTGGTCTCAAGCTCAAAACTTTCCTACCTCAACTTCTTGAGTGCTGGGATGGAGGTCACAAGAGTTTACCAGCATGCCTAACTTCAGCTGTGAGTGTTGACTTCCAAACTACCCCCAAGCTCACAGAAATCTCGGCCTGCAGAAAGGAGCTCTCCAAAACATAAACTGCATTTGCCTAAAGCAAGAAAGCTTATTGTGTTGCATTACACAAAGGCTAGCAATCCCTCCCCCACCTAAGAAAAGCCCTCAAGCCAGTGACTCTGAAAATACCATGCATCATCAGGCATCCCCTCTGAGACACATGTACTCAGAAGTCTCCGAATCCCAGTTCTGATTTTCCAAACTGTCTGAGTCATTCCCCTGTTGAGCTCAGCTTGCCTTTGGGCAGCCTGGAGGCTGAGGGCCCTGCTCCGGTGCAGCCACTGAGTGGAGCAGGCTCCTAATGAGGCAGATGCCAGTCCAAAAAGAAAATACTATCAGTGATTGTTTATGAAGGACACAATTGTACAGTGACTGGGAAGAGAGCTAGCTGTCTGACCCAGTAGAGTGTTCAGAATGTCAAATCCTCAGCCCTAGCTGCAACAGAGGAGTGAGAGGCAAAGGTTGTGGCTTTTCTCTCTTAGAGAGCCAGGCCCAGTACCATCTTATAAGCAGGGGCTCAGAATCACCCAGTACAGCCAAGGGGAGTACTGGGGTACCTGTCTGCATGCAGGGCGTTGAAGGATCCTGGAATTGAAAACACCGTTGAGCTCTGCAAATGCTTGGAGATTAGAGAAGCCCCTTGGCGGCTTTGACTTTAAGTGGAGATTGTTCCCAGGGGAGAAATCAGCTGTAAATTTGTGCAAGCATACGGGCGAAAAGGCAGGGAATTGCTTGAGCAGAATGGCTTTATCAACCTGCTGAGAAATCAGAGGTAGAGAATCGTACTCTGTAGGTATCACAAGAGTGGGCTTGACTAGAAAGAGTCCTGGGAGCACACGAGTGTTGACCAAGTCCGAGGTACCCTTTCCCCGGGTGAGGTCGTAGGGGAAGAGGTTAGACCGATAGGACACACACAAAAAAGGAGTGTGGTATTTAAGAACCAGCGATCCAACTCATCGAGCCTGGCCCAAATTCACCAGTCTACTTCCAAAGAGATAACCCCTTTTTGCTATGATCTTTTTCCAACAGAATTTTTATTTAAACCCTACAAAATTCTCCAATTTTGAGTGTGCAGTTCATTGAATTTTTGACATTTGCATTTCCCTCCAAAAAATATCCCATTATCTCAAGTAGAATATGGACAGTGTTTTTTTCATCTCAGAAAGTTTACTTTCAGCCCTGTCGGTGTCTGCCTCACACCCATCCCCTTGCTAGAAGCAATCACCGTTCTGGCTTCTTATTACCACAGGGTTACTTGAGTTTATTCTGCAGCTCCGTCGCAATGAAATCATACTGTAGATATCATTTATATCCGATTTGTTCATGCAGCAGAATGCATTTAACATTTGTCTCTGTTTTGTATCACAGAAGTGAGTTCCATTATCTATTACAAGATTAAATCAAAGTGCGCTCATCACACCCCCTTATCTTACATGGACATTGAACTTGATAAAAAGGGTTTCCAGCTATTATCAGTGAAGGTATTGTGAAAATTCTTTTTTTTTTAATGTATTTATTATTTTCTACAAAATTCGTTTTAATGAGAGAGAGAGAGAGAGAGAGAGAGAGAGAGAGAGAGAGAGAGAGAGAGTGTACAAGCTGTGGCACCTCTGTGGAAGTCAGTGGACAACTTTCAGGAGCCTTTCACCATGCTTGCTACAGATTAGATTGGCAGCAAGTGCCTTTATGCATTAGGTCATCTTGCCAGCCTGAACTCTTGTACAATCTCTTTGTAGAAATGAACATTCATTTTACTTAGGTAAATGAAGGTAGGTTTAATTCTACATAAAGTCACCAAGCCATTTCTCAATGTATCCAAACTATTTCACATTCCCAGAAGCAGAGCAGCGGAGTTCCAGGCCATACCCATGTGCTCACTCGGCCTGGGTATTTCAGTATTTCCAACTTTGCTTAGCCTTCCATCTGTAAGGCAATGTCTTCTTGTTTTTAATGTGCATCTTCTTGCTGATTACTTACATGCTGAATCTTCTTATATGCTTCCTGTGAGCTGTCTGCCTTCTTTGGAAAGCAATTTGTCCACTTCCTTACTGGATTGCATGTTATTACTGAATCACATATGCTTTTGGTATACTATGACTTCAAATATATTATAATTCCATTTCCCTGTTTGTGACTTACACATGTCCTCTCTTATGGTATTGCTTTTCAAAATCAAAATTTAATTTCCTTAAAGCCCAGTTTATTGTTTTATTTGTTATCATATGTGTTTGGCTTGGTTTTTTGAGGTAGGGTCTCAGGTACCTCAGAGTGGCCTCACTCACTGAGAATGACCTTGAATTCATGATCTTCATGGCTCCACCTTCTAGATGCTGGGCCTACAGACTTCTGGTCTATGA